>NW_027555715.1:0-30514 GCF_003287225.1 Phascolarctos cinereus | reverse complement strand
TCAGGAGGTGATTGGTGGATTCTTTTCATTTCTATTTTACTGTGTGGTTCAAGAATGGGAATATAACTCCTTAAAAATTAGAATGGAGCAAATGGAAGCTAATGACTTTATGGGAAATCAAGGCATCATAAAACAAAACCAAAAGAATGAAAAAAATAGAAGACAATGTGAAATATCCATTGAAAAAACAACTGACCTGGAAAATAGATCCAGGAGAGAGAATTTAAAAATTATTGGACTATCTGAAAGCCATGATCAAAAAAAGAGCTTAGACATCATCTTTCAAGAAATTATTAAGGAAAACTGCCCTGATATTCTTGAACCAGAGGGTAAAATAGAAACTGAAAGGCATTCTTCTCCTCATCGGCTTTTTGGACCTTTTTTGTCATTTGGGTTAATCTGTTTTTTAAGGTGTTATTTTCTCCAGAATTTAGCAACCTGTTGACTTGTTTTTCATGATTTTCTTGCGTCATTCTCATTTCTCTTCCAAGTTTTTCCTCTGCTTCTCTTACTTGCTTCTCAAAATCCTTTTTGAGCTCTTCCATGGCCTGGGACTGATTCATATATTTCTTGGAGGCTTTGGATGTAGGAGCTTTGACTTCTTTGTCACCAAAGTAAGACATTATGGTCTGACTTTTTTGTGCTGTTTGCTCATGTTCCCAGCCAATTAATTGACTATTAAACTCTTTGTTAAGGTAGGGGTCTGCTTCTAGTTTGGAGAATGTACTGTCCCAAGCTTTAGGGGTTTTGTGTAGCTGTTTTCAGAGATACTTCTAGAGATCTATAAATTTTCAGTTCTTCCAAGGTGATATGATCAAAGGCGAGGTGTTTATTCCTTTCCTGGCCTGTGCTCTGGTCTGTGAGTGACCACAAGCATTCTTTTCTGCTTTGGAACTGTGAGGATTCCTTCTTCAATACCACCATAAACTCCACCACACCAGTGTTCCTCCTCTCCCCAGAACCACCACCCAGGACTGTGACTCAGATCCAGGCATGGGCAAAGCAAGAAAATCCTGCCTCAACACCAGCAAAGAGATCCCTGCAATCCCCCTCTGATCAGCCACTCGATCTCCCCTCAATCTATGGGCTGAGAGCTCTAGAAGCAGCCACCACCCTGGGGCTGTGCTGGGACTGGGGCTGGACCATGCTCCTCTCTCACCAACGTCTGACAGACCTTTCCTACTGACCTTCTAAGTTGTCTTTGGCGTTTGTGGGTTGAGAAGTCTGGAAACTGCCGTAGCTCCCCTTGATTCAGTCCCCTGAGGCCTGCTTCAGGTTCACTGAGGCTCTGTCTTTGCCTGTGTGGCCCACATTGAACTGCGCTCCTCTCCCAGCCCAGCGCAACAGACCTTTCCAATCAATCATCCAGGTTGTCTTGGGCTGGAAATTTGTTTCACTCTGTCTTTTTGTGGGTTCTGCTGCTTTAGAATTTGTTTAGAGCCATTTTTATAGGTATTTGGAGAGGGTTTGGGGGAGAGCTCAAGCAAGTCACTGCTTTTATTCTGCCATCTTGGCTCCACCCTCCAGGATGTTTTTTACACAACAAATATTTTATAGTAGTTTCTCCCACAAATAGAACTCTGGTGCAAAGTAGAACAGTTAAGCAAAACTAGCTGACCCTCTTTAATAACATTTGCAATATTCAGCATCCATGGCCTTTCATCTCCCAACTAAGAGAAGGGATGTATGTTTCATCATCTGTTTTCTAGGACTGCGGTTGGATGTTGCAATTAATCCGAGTTTGATTGCTTCTAGTGTTGTTTAAATTATAGGGCTGTACTTTTTGTGGGTACCAAGTTCCCAGTTCTGCTTGCTTTACTTTGCATTAGTTCATACAAGTCTTCCTAGGTTTCTCAGAATTCTTCATATCCATTGTTTCTTATGATACAATAATATTCCATTACATTTGTACGCCATAATTTGCTCAGCCATTTCTGAATTGATGGTTATACATTTTGTTTCTAGCCTTTTGATACCACGAAAGTGTTGCTATGAATATTTTGCTACATATGAGACCTTTCTTTGACTTCCTTGGGACGTATGCCTAATAATAGGATTACTGGGCCAAAGGGTGTGAATAATTTAATAACTTTCCTCACACAATTCCAAATTGTTTTCCAAAATGTTTGGACCAATTTACAGCTCCACCAACAGTGAGTTAGTGTTTCTGCCTTCCCATAGCCCCTCTAACACTATTTCTTTTTTCATCTTTCCAATTTGATAGGTGTGAGGTAAAACCTCAGAGTTGTTTTAATTTGCATTTCTCTAATTATTAGCTATGTGGGGCATTTTTCATATGGTTGTTGATGGTTTGCAATTCTTCTTTTGAAGAGTTTTATTTATTGCTAATGGCTCTTAGTCATATTTATTCCGTGTCAGTTCCCTATATATCTTTGAAATCAGACTTTCATCTGAATGACTATTAGTGCAAAATTGTAAATAAAATGCTAGCAAAGAGGCTATAGAAATCTATTAAAAATGAGTAATTTGCCAGCTGCATTTTTCACAGAATCACACACTCAAAGAGTTAGTACCAGAGGTGCCATCTTATCCAACTTGTACCTAGCCCAAAATTGCTTCTACAACATCCGTATTCTCTGCTTGTGAAGTATCCCTTCTATTGAAAGGGTACTGATTCTCTCTTGAGGAAGTTTTATTCTACTTTTAGACATTTCTACTTATTAGGAAGTTTTCCCTTAATATCGAGCTGGAATTGGCCCCTGTGCCTTCCAGCTATTGCTCCTACTTTTTACCTCATGGGCCAAACAGGGTAAGCCTAATAATTCCTGTTTCACATGCCAGTCTTTAAGTACTTGAAACAAATGACTATTTTTTATTTCTCAGTAGGAAATCCCCAGCTACTACGATTTGTCTTTACTTCTCTGACTCTCGTGCATGTGTCTCATCTTATGTGAATTCTCATCGTTGTTCATTGGAGCATTAGAAACTGTATATTCCGAAATGGTTTAGCTCCCCAACAAAGAGGGGATCTTGTAGCTGCAGGGGGAGCAGGGAACCAAACACCAAATATTTTGTAATGTTTCCATTTATTCTCTGTAACATTCTTCTATATTCCAACTCTGATGTAGGTGAGAATTCTCCATATTTTCATCTTCTTTTTGTTCCTGAAGAGCTTCCATTCTTTCAAGAAATACTTCATGTTTCCCAAGTTATAGATTAGACCTGTTCCTCTAACCTTTTCATGTGGTCTTCTAGGGTGGATAGCAACATTAACTCTGTACAGACACATACATTTTAGTGAGAGAAATACAAATTTAGCAAGCTCTCTGCAGGCCTCTGCAAAATGTTCCTTGTCTATAATACTTACTTGATTCAAGAACTACTGCCTTTTTCTTCTTTTCTTTTCCTTTTTTTTTTGGGGGGGGTGACACATGGCTTATGATGTTGCTAATTGCTCTGGTAATCTGCCTTTAAGATAGAAAACGGTTTAATCTTTTGGGGGGCCCTGAGCAAGGTTTAATTTACTTAGGGTGGACTTTCTATCTTTTCTGTGATATAATTCTACAGTTACTCAGCTTCCTATAATGGACAATTCATTCTAGTCCATAACATAGACAGAAGCAAACAGAAGCTGCCCCACAAGCAAAAATCCAGTTGTTTCTGATCATTCTTGATCTCCAAATATCTTTGTATATATTTCCGGTTATTAGATTCTCTCACCACTTTGAGGGGTGGAAGTGCAAGGCTAAATTTGCCTAGCATTCTAAGCAAGAATACAAACACATGCATATGGGAACAAATAGAATCTGTTACCTTAGAACTGTAGGCCTGGGTTTGAATCCCACCTGTTTTGTTATTACCTGTGTGACCTTGGCTAAGTCACCCAACTTCTCTGGGGGTCAGTTTCCTTATCTACTAAAATGGGGGAAGATTGGACTAGATGACCTCTAAGGTGTCTTCCAGCTTCAAATCAATGATCCTGTGCTCTTTTTTTTCATCTTGCCCCAACCTTCAGAGCTCCCTCTATTTCCTTGGCTATTAATAAATCTCTAAATATATCACTATCAGTCTATAAATAAATTAATGTTCAATATTCATTCATTAAGCACATATTTTATACCTGTAGTGCTGGGGATAAGAAGGAAAAGTAAAAAACAATGTCTGTCCTCAAGGACTTTATATTCTGATGGGGGAGATAGCAAATATGTCAAAACATACAAGAGAAATATGAGGTAGATGGTAGGTAGCCTTAGAGGGCATAAGTAGCACTAGCAGCTGGGGGTGCAGGAAAGACCTTTTGGAGGAAGTGAAGGAAACCAGGGATTCTAAGAGTTGGAGTTTGGGAGGGAGAGCGTTGCAGGCATAGGGGATGGCCAGTGAAGAAGTACAGAGGCGGGAGATGAAGCATCCCACGTGAGGAACAGTACCTAGGACAGTATGGTTGAATCATAATGTTCATGGAAGGTAGGAGAAAATTGGAAGGATAGAAAGGGCCCAGGTTGCCCTTTCTGTAGCTGAGTAGAGGATGGATTGAGAGGTTTGAGGCAGGGAGAGCAATTAGAAGAGTTGAAAGTGATTTTTTGGAAGAGCATAACTGATTCCATTTTGTTATATATTTGCCATTTTGCTGTGTCTCACCCCTTCATGAACTGCAAGACCAGCTGTAATACTTGGTTCCCTTTAGTGTCTTCTTTCCTCCCTTAATTGGTATAAAAAGACTAAATTGCTAAAAAGAAAAGAAAATGGACTTCAACAGTCTTTGGAATGCCCTCCTTCTTTATCTGGCCAGATTGGTTTGATTTAGTGCAACCAGCTGTACTGACAAGGATATATCTTTTTTCTATCTCATATAGCTATTGATATACATTCTCCTTAATGTGCATAATTTTTTTCTTTGTTTTTTTTCTTTGTTATATTAGAAGCAAATTACAAGATTTGGCAACTAATTAGATGTGTGGGAGAAAGTTCATAACAGAGGTTGAAGTGATTGATAGGATAGTGGTGCTTTTGCACAGTTATAAGGAAGTTCAAAAGAGGGAAAGCATTAAGGGAAAAGATAAATTCTCTTTTGGACATGTTGAGTTAGAGATGGCTATGGGATATCCAGTTTGAAATGCCCAGTAGGCAGTTGGAGATGTGGGACTGGTGCTCAGGAGAGAGACAAGGACTAGATAAAAAGATCGATGATTTATCTGCATTAAAATAATAATTGAATTCATAGGATCTGATAAGATCTCCAAATAAGTGAGTATAAAGACAAAAGAGACAAGAGACTAAGGAGTGGGGAACCACAGGGCCACACTTGAGGACCTAGAAGGCCATACTGCCCTCGAGGCCGCAGGTTCCCCACCCCTGCTAGCACAGAGCCTTGGGGGCCACCCACATTTAGTGGGAGTGACAAAGATGAAGGTCCATCAAAAGAGACTAAGAAGGAATGGTCAGATGGGAAAAGGGACTCAAGAGAGAATAGTCACAAAAACCCAGAGAGTATTGAAGAGGAAAAGTTGGTCAACAGTGTTAAGTGCTTCAGAGGGATCAAGAAGGATGAGGACTGAGAAGAAGCTGCTAGATTTAGCAATTCAGAGATCATTGGTCACTTTTGGAAAGAGAACTTTCAATAAAATCAATAGAATGTAACATTCTTCCATATTCCATTTGAGAGGAAATGGAAGCACTGAATGTAGACAGCTTTTTCAAGTTTAGCTGAGAAGGAATGTAAGCCAAGTCATCTTGTTTATGTGTTTTAAATGTGGGGTTTGTAGATGATAATTTGATGAAGAGACAAAAGCTGAATGACAGAATCAGGATGGTGGCAGAAACAAACATCTGGAGAAATTGGAAACTGGAGGAATCTCAGGGCCAGAGACAAATGACCTCGAGTAAGGAGGTGATTAATAGGGGAAGACAGGAAGTGTGAACTGTGCTTAAGAAGAAAAGACTTGAGAGATGAAGAATGGATTGTGAAAGAAGAGTGTCAGGCTGGAATTTGAGGGTAGCAAAATGAAACAAGAGGCTTCAGAGGCTTGCACCTGAACAAGAATCCCTTGTACATCATGGCTGACAAGTGGTTGCCCAGTCTTCACCTGGAAAGTTCTGGGACCCAACTGGAACTGGTCAGTTGGGCAACACACCATCTCTCTCTCTCTCTCTCTGTCTCTCTCTCACTTGCTTGCTCTTGCTCTCTCTTTCTCTCTTTTTTTCCCTTCCCTCTGTTCACATAGGTTATCATACCCTTACCTGCAGGTGCTCTGCCCAAAAGAAAGTAAATTTTGATCGCTGAAACCTCCCAAGATATCTTGGGATATATATATTTTTTTATTTTTTAAAAATTTTTTATTTTTTTGCTTAAAGGACCATGCCTTGGACCCAAATTGCTGGCTCTTATTGACTGGTCAAAAATAGGTCCCAGGCCAAGTACCACTTGGTCATTGTTTGAGTCCTGATTGGCTCAGAGTGAATGTAAATAGCAATTGTTTCTGTTTTGGCCAGAAACCCTGAGGGTCTTCCCCTCCCAGATTGATTTTTTTTTTTTGACTAGGTAAAAGAGGCCCCATTCTGTGCCTTATTTCTTACCTAGCCTTAATCACTGAATGAGGTGTTACCTCAGTCAACCTGAGTCCTATTGAAGACTTTAGCTTAAAAAGGTCAAGGTCTCCCACTCTATCTGTAGCCATCTGCAGTCATCTTGATCTGTATCTAGCCACTGGACCAAGATGGCTCCAGAGGAAAGAGTGAGGCTGGTGGCTTTGTACAGCCCTGCCTCGCTTAAATCCAATTCACTTGCATGTCGTGGCATCACCTTCCTGATGTCATGGTCCCAACAGTCTTGTCAGGGGAATACACTACATCTGTAGGCAGTCTGTTCCACTTTTAGACAGCTCTGGTAGGAATTTTTTTGCTTGCACTGAGTCTAAATCTACACCTGCATCATTTACTCCTTGTTCTTAGTTCTGCCATCTGGTGCAACAGAACAAGTCTAATCTTTTCAGATAATAGCTCTTCTCATATTTGAAGACATTTCCTCCCTAAGCCTTCTCTTGTCCAGTTAAATATCCCCAATTCCTTCAATTGATCCTTATAAAATGTGACTTTGAGAACCTTCATCACCTCTGGATGTTCTTCAGTTTATCGGTGTCTTTCCTGAAATGTGCCAAGAATTAAACACAATATCCAGATGTGGTTCTAAGTTGGTTGTTGTACTTTGTGCTTGAACAGGATGAAAACAGGGGCAGCTAGGTGGAGGAGTGGATAGAGCTCCGGCCTTGGAGTCAGGAGGACCTGAGTTCAAATCTGATCCCAGATGCTTGACACTTCCTAGCTGTGGGAAAGTCACTTAACTCCAACTGCCTCACCAAAAGCAAAAAAAAAAACAAAAAAAAAAACCCCAAAACCCAACCCCTCCCCCCATCAAAACCAGGATGAAAATGATATGACTGTGTTGGGGTCAAGTACAGTGTGTCTGACTGTGGCTGATCAGACAGATATGAGCTTGTAAGGCTCTACCACAGGTCAGGCACAGATAGTCCCTGTGAATATTTGTAGTGTCTTTAAATTTGTGCATCTCACATTTCTTTTGAGCTTATTGCAGTTCTGCTTTGCCCATTGAGCACTGCCTTGTTTGATATGGGCATGCCATGCTAGGTGCTCTGGTACCTACGTTTCCCATGTCTGCCAATCAGTTCCAAAGTTCTTCAGAGGAACCTTGAGAGTGTCCTTTTATTGCTTTTTATGACCTCTGTGCAAGTGCTTATCTTGTGTGAGTTCTCTTTAAAATAGTCTTTGAGACAAACATTTGGCATTTGAACAATATGGACCACCTATTGGAGTTGTGCTCTCTGTGGTGGGGTTTGAATGCTTGGTAGTTTAACTTGAAAAAGGACATCAGTGTCCAGTACTTTGTCTTGCCAGATGATTTTTAGAATCTTCCTAAAGCAATTCAAATGGAAGTGATTCAGGTTCCTGGCAAGGCACTGGTATATAGTCCAGGTTTTACAGATACACAACAAAGAGGTCAGTACAATGGCTCTGTAGACCTTCAGTTTGGTAAGCAGCCAAACAAATATCTCTTCTCTCCCATACTTTCCTTGGGACTCTCCCAAACAGTAAGCTACACCTGACAATGTTGCATCAATCTCATCATCTATGTGTACATCCCTGGAAAGTATACTGCCAAGAATAGTGAACTTATCCACAACATTCAAAATTTCTCCATTTGCTATAACGAATGGTGTGGTGCTGGCTGGTGGAGAACCTCTTTTTTTGTGGTGTTAATCATCAGGCCAAAAGTAGCACAAGCTGCAGAGAATCGATGCGTGCTCTGTGGCATCTCAGCCTCAGAGGCTGCACTGAGTGCACAGCCATCTGCAAACAAAGAGTTGTGCACCAACTCTCCTCCACTTTAATCTTGGCTTGTAGCCTTTTCAAGTTAAATAATTTATCGTCAGCATGGTTGCTGACCTTGATGTCATTTTCATCCTCATTGAAGGTGTCTGAACATCAGTGAAAGCATCATGCTGAAAGGCATGAGAGCAAGCACACAGCCCTGCTTCACTCCATTGGTGACTGAGAAAGCTTGAGAGCATCGTCCATGATCCAGAACCTGAGCAAACATGCCATCAGGGAACTGGCATACAATACTGATGCCCTTCTCTGGGCCACCAAATTTTGCCATGATCTTCCATAAGCCCTCATGACTGATAGTATTAAAGGCCCTTGACAGATCGATGAATAGTTCTGATTAGGCCAAGTATGTGATACTATCACCTCCTTAGTTTTTAAACATTACTCTTTTATCCCACATTGCTTGGTCTGCCTTACTTAGCCACCCCATGGGTGGAACCTTCCTTCTTCCCTTGACCGTGCTACTCCTGGATAAGGATCCTTCCATCCCTTTCTCTGACCACTCTGCCCCTGAGTGGAGTCCCTTGCCAAGACAGCTGAACATTTCAATGTAATCACAATCTAATTCAGAGGAACTGATCCATCCCCTATGGCTAGTCAATTCTCACTTCTTATTACTCTTTCAATCACTGTGATGTTTAGTTGCCAGATGCCTAAGAGTAAACTATCTTCAGCTCATCTCTGGTTTCTCGTCCCTCTCCTCCTCAGCTATACCCCTCCCATGCACTAATCCAATTCTGCAGTCCCTTCCATTGTGCCTTCTGAAGGGTAACACATTTTTCTTCATTTTGTTCTTTTTCTCTCATGTTTCTTTCACCTTCTGGCAGTCTTGAATTCCCCCAGATGACACAGCATCCCTGGCTACCTCTCTGGAACTAGCTGTACCCTCTCTTATACTTCTGTAATATTGGTCCTCAAGGAGAAGTTGGAATACTCCACTGCCCCTTTAAGACTCTCCCTTTGCTGTCATTACTCAGCAATCTCTTTTCTTTTGAAGTTCACTCTACCAAAATTTATAAGCAAATCTAGGTTATGATGGCTATTGCCTATTGGACTCCGAGGTAATTTCTTTTTTCTTGAGGAGTTCACTACCTGGCTTTCTGTCTTCCTCTTCTCTCAAATACCGTAACCTCCTAATTTCTCAGTCTTCTTAAATACCATGACCTTCTTCACTCTACCTCAGATGGTTATACCCTACATCTTGCCATCACCCACAAATGTTCCATTTCTACAATAAAAATCTCTGATATTATTTTGATTGATCATAACCTCTATGACTTACCACTCCTAAACCTATTCTTTATTCTCAGTGTGACCTTGAATCTCTCTACCACTCAATATTTTCTCAAGCTATTACCCTTGCTCTAATTTTACTTTTTCTTTTCCTAACCTCAGCTCTATAGCTAACCAGTTCAAATTTACACCTCTTTTACACTCAAACCATTTGCCCCTGTCTTATTGCCATTCATGCCTGAGAATCTGTCACCCTAGATTACTCTCACTAACAGGTTCCTCCATTTCTACCTATGTGCTGCTGAAGAAAGCTGGAAAGGGTCCACTAAAAATTTATGTTTTTTAACCTCCATTGGGCCTTCCATACACATTACTTCTTCCTACCTGATTCTTTGTCCCACTCCTCACAGGCAGCTGTTATAAACCTTCTTCTTGCTCAAAACTCACATACCTCCTCCTTCCTCCACTATCTTAGTGAAGGACCTTGACTCTTACTTGCCTGAGAAAATAGACATCCTTTACCTTGAGCTCCCTCTCTTTCCCTCCTCTTCTTAAAATCTCTTGCCTTCTTCTATTCTCTCTCCTGGTTAATTTTTAACAACAAGGCGATCTTTCTCCTTGCCAAGTTCGGCCTGTCTTGATGTACCTTGATTCCAACCTCCCTGGTCTTCTACAGATTGCTTCCTCAACCATCCCCTCTTTTTCTTGAATCTCTAATCTCTTCTCATCTATTGGCTTCTTCCTTGATGTTTATAGACATATCCCAGTCTCTGCCATCCTTAAAAACCTTCACTGCACTCTACCATCTCCTCAAGCTATCATTCTATATATTTTCTCCCTTTCTCAACCAAATTCCAAGATAAAGCTGTCTAGAAATGTTGCCTCCATTTCTCCTCCTCTTCTCCACTCTTTAGAATCTGACTTCCAGCCCCTTCACTGAACTAAAAGTGCCCTCTCTGAAGTTTTGCTGATGATTTCTTCATTGCCATCTCTTGGCAGTTTTTTCCTCAGTCCTCATCCTTCTTTACCTCTCTGCAGTTTTTGACACTGTTGACCACCTTTTCCTCTGAGATTCTGTTCTCTAGATTTTCATGACATTATTCTCTTCTGCTTCTCCTACCTGTCTGTTTTTTCTTAGTCTCCTTTGCTGGCTCATCATCCATATCATGTCCCTAACTGTGGGTCGGTGCTGAGCCTTCTTGTCTTCTCTTTCTATATTCTCTTACTCTGTGATCTCGTCAGCTTATATAAAGATAACGTGACCCCAGTATCTTTACCAAGTTCCTGTCTCACATCATCTGCTACCTTTTAGTAGACATTTCAAACTGGATGGCCCATAGACATACCAAGCTCAACATGTCCAAAACAGAAGTCATGAACTTCCCTGTTTCTGTCAAGAGCACAACCATACGTCTGTTCTCCCAGGTTTGCAATCTCAGAGTTATCCTCAGTAACTCATTCTCCACCCCACATAGCCGATCATTTTCCAAATGTTGGTTTTTATGTAAGTTCTCTTGCATTTTTTCTCTTCTCACTATTCATATATCTTCCACTGTAGTTTAAGCTAACATCACTTTTTTTGCCTGGGCTATGGAAATAGCCTCCTAATTGATCTGCCTACCTGGTTTCTCTCCATCCTCACAGCTGCCAAAACGATTTTCCGTAAGTGCTGGCCTGAGCGTGTCACACCCCTATTCAATAAACTCAGTAGCACCCTTTTGCCTCTAGGACAAAATAGACATCTCCATGGCTTTCAGAGCTGTTTATAATCTTGCCCCAACCTACCTTTCCATATTTGTTATACATCACTGTTCTTCCCACACACAATCTGGTCTAAACAAACTTTCCTTTTTTCTTTTCCACATGGCAGTCCATCTCCTGTCTGTGTACCTTTGCACTGGCTGTCCCCCATGCCTCAAATACACTCTTTCCTCATTTTTACCGTGTAAAATCCCTTACTTCAGAGGTGAGGAACCTACACTTTGTGGCCTTCCAGATCCGTAAGTGCAGCCTTTTGACTGAATCCAAATTTTACAGAACAATTTTCTATAGAACATTTGTTCTGTAAAATTTGGATTAGTCAAAAGGCTGCACTTAATGGATGTAGAAGGCCACCTCAAGGCAGCAGCTTCCTCACCCCTGCCTTACTTCCTTCAAGATTCAATTTGAGCCCTACCTTCTAAATGAAGCCCTTCCTGATCTCCCACCTGCTAATGTCCTCCCCCAAACTACCCTGCATTTATGTTGTGTTTGTTTTGTCCATATGTATGTCTGTGCATGTTGTCTCCTTAATAGAATGTAAGCTTGAGTGTAGGAATTGTTTGATTTTTGGTTTTATATTCTCAGCACTTAGAATGGTACCTGATGCCTAGGTAATGCTTGATAAATGCTTGTTGATTGATTGATGCAACCATAGAAAGAACTTTATCAACAATCCTGTCATCAATGTCAAGTACGGAATAGGCTGTTGTGTTGCTCCCAAGGATCAAGGTCTGGACCTTAGGCCAACTGAACCATATTTTGCTTCTAGCACAGCAGCTTCCCGTTTCTAGAATGGGTCCAGGGGACCTCGCTTTCATTGTCTAAGCTATCATAGAGCATCTGTCCTTACCCTTACTTGACCAAGAGTCCTTGGTACATCTCTGCCTATGCTTGAACACCTCTAGTGTGTGTGGGGGGGGTCTTCTCTCTGTCTCTGTCTCTGTCTCTCAGGGTTAAGTCACTTGCCCGGGGTCACACAGCTAGTAAGTGTCTGAGGCTCAATTTGAAATCAGGTCCTCTTGATTCCAGGGGAGGTACTCTGCTGTCCCTCTCACTTTCTCCTGAGGCAGTCCTTTCAACTTTGGATTATTTTGATTGTTAGAGGTACCTATAACCTCCTTTCCTGGTGCTCTTGGGTCATGTGGCTTTCTTAAGCCTATGAAAGACATGTTACTTATTTATTATTCACTGAAAGGTTGCATTATCTGAGTTGCCCACAAAAAGGGCTCTGTAGTTGAGGCACCAGCCCAATGTCTTATCAAAGTCTCTGTCTTATGCATGAGATAGCCTTCCTAAAAGGCTGCGGTATCCCTACTAACTGCCAGCAGGCACTTAGGCTACATATTCTTAGATTGCTCCCTGCTACCAAATCTATAGCTGTAAGAAGAGCAATGGCCAGGTCCAGAATTAATCTTGGGCAGGGGTTCTTATTCTGGGATTCATGAAAAAAATGCACATATATGTATATGCACATACATATACACATATACATAATATAACATTGTATATAACTGTACAATATATAATTTAATTGTAATATACATTTCCTTTGCAATCTTTTGTGTTTCATTTATGCATCTAGGAACCTTATTCTGATAAGGCATCCATAGGCTTCACCAGACTTCTGAAGGGGTTCATGACAAACAAAAGTTAAAAATTCTTGATGTAGGGGATGCAATATAATATTATTCAGAATATTAAATTATAAAGTCTATAATCTATACACAGTTCTAGAGCCCCCATCTCATATTTGAACTTTACTGTCTTTGATCATGAATTCCCCCACATTAATTAGACTTGGATACTTAACATACTATGATCATAAAGTTTTTTTTAATAGTTTAAATAGAAGGAAATAGGCTAAATGCACCTATGTACAAGCCATTCACTTCTCGCTATGTCCTAAACCATGCTTCAGCTAAACATCACAGATCTTTGAGGATGGCAGGGGAAATTCCCAAATCATTCATACCTACATCATGCAAAGGAATAAGATATGTCTGGGACCCGATCTCAAGACCATAGACTATAACAGGGGAAACCAGGGGAAGAGTGGTGAAATCGTTCTCTTCCCCTAGATCATTAGATGAATGAGAGTCATAATAGCTTTTACATTTAGTTCTTTGGGTCCTCCAGAATTACTGATCTTAAAATGTGTATTTCTAGCCTTGTAGGCCACTTCATAAGTTTGAGAGGTCAGGAATTTCTGGATCCCTCAGCTGGAGCTGACTAGACAGCTGGAGCTGAATGGAGTTTTCTGTACCTTCCTAGGAGAGGATGACAGGAGGGTAAACTCAAGTCCATGGACTTTGAGGGAGTTCTTTATACAGCATAGAACTGAAGTGAAAGTAAAATAGTCTAGCAGTCTCACAAAATGCTTCACATTTGATGTTTTAAACATCAACCTTCTAGGAGAGAATAATAGAAGCTATAGGTTACTATTTGATGTTTTAGGTCTTTGTTAAAGTGTGCTTATGAGTCTTTTTATGATTTAAGCATTTCTTTTGTGTGTAGGAAATAAATAGCTGTCCTATACATGTCCAACATTGTACATTGAATGCCTATCTGTTTCCTTTTGGAGAGACTCTAGACATGAAATAAATTTAAGCTTTGAGTGAGTTTCCCTGGGGCTCTGGGGTGGGAGTGTAAAGACCTTGAGAGTTTAAGAAAGAGTCTGAAACCTTCTCTCTTTAGAAAAACTCCCTAGGACCCTAGCTCTGGGCTCAGTCCATAGGACTGATTCTGGTCCATATGACCTCAGAGCTAGGGTCCCTCAGTGGAAGTAGGCCAGAACTGACCTGTATTTACAAAGAAATAATACACTAGTACCGAATAAATAGAAATGAATTTAAAAGAAATCCACTCAGTCCCAGGCAACTTGGCCCTAAACTTTGTAAGCCATTCTATCAAGCTATAGTTTTCTAGGCCAAATTTGACCCATCGTTATCCTCCCTGCACTTGACTTATTTAGATATCTTTGCTTCCAGGAGACCCCTGCCTAATTTAGGAATTTACCCAGCTGGGTGCTCTGAATTGAGGTCATCCTCTTGCTTGTCAACTGAAAGCTAATCCTCAACCAATCAGAAAGCTTTCTGATGGCACAGCTGGCTTATAGTACTCCACACATATTTGGATCATAGAATTTAGAGCTGAATGGATGGAGACTCAGAGATCATCTAGACCAGTTTCCCCATTTAACAAATAAATAAGCTGAGTCCCAGACAGGTGAAGGGATTTTTTCAACATTACATTGGTAATAAGTAGCAGACTTGAGGATTTAAGCATAGGTCTTACTCCAAATCCAGTGCATTAGGTAATTACTTGCTCATTGTATAATTTCCTATCCTCACCTCTACTCCAACTCCCTATACAATTAAGGAAATATAAAGAACTGTTTTATGGTTCCCATAATTCAGCCCAGCACACAGGTGATCTCCCAATTTGTCATCAGATACTCCTCTGCACTGCTACATAGGTGCATTTCATAAAAACAAATTATATATGGGTCTGTGGTTCCTGCTGGGTCTAGACTAGTGATTTTAATGGATCACTGGGGTTTTTCCAGCTTGTGTCAGGCATGTTGAATTTCTAAGTTACTGTTAGTTGTCTTCTCACACTGCAGCAACCCTGTCCTTGCTATTTTTCTCCCAATGTCTGAAGTTAATTGATTCATAGAACTTTACACCCTTAGGTGAAAGGCTCCTCCTGCAGAAATGACGAACATGATATTCCAAGGAGGTTATTCTGGTCATATGGCATGTGAGATTGCTTAGGGAATGCAAGTAAGGAATTATACCTTTAGGCATGTGTTTTGTTTGAGATCTTTATGAAAAACCAAGTTTAAAATACATTAAGGGGAATGGAAGGTACCAGGAGATAATGGAAACTATCTGAAATATAAGGTCATGGAGAATGATAAACGTTCACAGGTTTTCTAGTCATTGAGGATGGGAATATGGCAAGAATCTTTCGAGTCTGAATTATAGGCATTATGTATGTTTTGTTAATATTATCAATAAATATTTTCATTCGATACTTCTCAAAGCAGCAGGAAGAGTATTAAAATTATCTGTGAGGTAAATAGGATTTTTCTCCTCTTTTATAGGTATCATTACCCAAGAATACAAGCGATTGCCTGCTGGAGTTAGAGATGGACCTTGGGAATCCAAAGTTTCTGTTCAGTGTTCTATCACTTTAGAATCATGGAGTTAGACAGAACATCAGAACCTGTGGTCCAGACTGTATGTTAACAGGAATCCCTTCTGAAGGATGCCAGCGTGCTTGTCCAGCCTTTGCTTGAAGACATCTCCCACCACATCTCAAGAAGTAAAACTTCTTGAGGCAGCCAGTTGCCCTTTTGGATTGCTCTAATTGTTAGCTTTTTCTTGAATCAAGGCCTAAATTTGCCTTTCCACAACTTCTACACATTGTTTCTAGTTATGTCTTCTGAGCCAGTCTAATGCCTCTAACCTACTAGTCTAATAACCCTAAGTGCTCTTGTATCTGACAGCTCTTCAGATACAAGAAGACAGCCATCATATTCCTCCTCAGTTTTCCCTTCTTCAGGATATCTATCCCTAGTGCTTCCATTAACGCTTATATTTCATGATCTCAAAGCTATTCATTTTCCTGGGTGCCCTTATCTTGATATATATATATAGTTTTTGGTTTACTAATAGTCTAACTAAAATATAGTACCTAGAATTGAACAAAACACTCCAGATATTGTCTGACCACAGCAAAGCACAGCAGGACTTCTCTCTCCCTTGTTCTGGACATTATGCTCTTTTAAAAAGGAGCTGAGAGCACATTAGCTTTTTTGGCTGCCATATCAAATGCTGACTCATATTGAGCTTGCAATTCACTAAAGCCCCCAGATCTTTTTCAGGGGAAGTGTTGTCTGACAATGCTTCCCCCATCTTACACTTATGAATTCAATTTGTTTGAATCTAAGCATAAGACTTTACATTCATCTCTATTAAACTTAATATTATTAGATTTGACCTAACATTCTAGCACATGGTGAACCTTTTGGATCCCACCTTTGTTTTCCAATATGTTATCTGTCCTTCCCAGTAGTGTGTTCCTTTAACAAAGTCATTGATAAAATTGTTAAATAACACTAGGCAAAGAATAAGCTCCTGAGACACTCCTCTTAGAGACCTCCTTCCTAGTTGACATCAAGCCAGGAATACCTACCTAGTCTTTGGATCTGGCCAGTCAGGCAATTACAAGTCTACTGACCAGTACCATTGTTCAATCTACATCTATCTTGACCACACACACACACACACACACACACACCACCACACACACACGCTTTGTTAAATGCTTTCCTAAAACCACACAACGCTATATCTATGGTATATTTCTGATTAGCGAGTTCTGGTCAAAACAACCCTATTTTAAAAAGCAATAAAGTAAGTTTAGTATGACCTGTCCTTGATTAAACCATAATGAAATATTGTGATTACTTGTTTCTTTCCCAAATGTTTACTGTCTCTTTTATAACCCATTCCAGAATTTTGACAGGAATTGACATTAAACCCACCAACCTATCATATGAAATATCTATTTTCTTCCTGTTTTTGAAAATTGGGACATTTTTGCTTATGTGGTCCCATAATACTGCTCCTGTTCATCATGATTCCTCAAGATCGCTGCTACAACTTCAGCAATCATATCTTTAAATTTTTTCAGTACTTTGGGATATTGTTTAGCAAGATGAGGTTATTTGACTTCATTGAGGGCAGCTAAGTGCTCTCTTATTCAATTTGGATTTCAATTTCCTCTTAATCATTTTTGTTCTGTCCTGAGGCTGTATATCACTCTACTTGAAAGAGAAAACAAGTACTTTCTCTTCTTTACCCACCCTTGTCTTCTCACCCAAACCTGACTGATTAGTTGATTGAAACCAAGCAGGAATCCAAGCCCTTTTATTGTTGTTAGCATTTATTTGTGGCCTAGGCTTATGTTAGGCTTTAACTTTCCTATCACAGTTCTTGCTAGACCTTGACATTTTTTTGTATTTGTCATTACTTTCACCTTTTGTATGTATTGAGGTGGATCTGGGATTTCATCATTGTGGGCACCCCCAGTAAGGATGCGGGTCACAGCCCATTCATGCCTGTGACTCCTATGCAGCATCTGTCCCCCGCCTTCTGTGAGTTTGTGGTTGGGCTCACGCCCACCATGCTGCGGGGCTTGCTTTGCTTTCTCTGGATGTCACAGAGCCAATGGTGGAGCATGTTGGGGAACCATCTTTATCCTTCAATTTCATGAGGCAAGAAAGAAATGCAGAATTGCCCTCCAGCCCTCTTCAGTTTCTGCTGTGATGGCCAGCATCTGCGCATAAGGATATGTTAGAGCTTAATGTTTTTCCAAGTACTTTCACATACATTATCTCTTTAGAATACATTATCCACTTGCTTAAAACTCTCTGTTGTATGCCTTTTCCTGTAGGATAAAGCCCATATTTCTCTGCCTCATATCCAAGACCAGTCACAGTCTGAACTTTTCTTACTTCTCCAACCTTATCTCCTCCTGCTCCACTGTAAAAGCTTAATGGTTTGCATGACGTTGGTAGGTTTTTATGTCTAATTTTTTATGTGTACATGTGAGTTTACTGGTTCCATGTACTTTTTGTATCTGCTTCTCCACTTCCTTTTTAAAAAAAATCTAAGTACCTATAGCAAGGTCTATTATAACCATTGGTTCATCAACCTAACATTTCACCATGCTTATTTGAAAGCTGGTCCCATTTTGCTTCTGAGAGAAGAGGAAAAGCTCCTTTTTGTTTGAGGTTTGGTCAGGTATGGATGTAGGGACAGTGTACTTGAAAGGACTTCATGCTTTTCTAGGCTCTTGACCCCAGTCTACTTGAACTTCAAAAATTTTAAAAGATTAAGGACAAAGCTGGTTCCTTTTTTCTTGTTGACTCTATCAGCCCTTCAGTGTCACCCTGAGAGACTGTAGCTATCCTGTGAGTCTGGGCCAATTTGAGCATAAGGATTTAGAACGTGGAGAATTGCTTTGCTTATTAGTAGAATGGAAGGGTGATTGAATCCCAGGGGAAGGGAATCTGACAGGCAGCTGCATACTCAATGAGGATAGTGGAGACCTCTCTTTTCTCAACACTGGAAATGCTAGAGATGGTGATTAGGATAATTACTATTGTTGCCGTACATGTTAAGCATCTTTATAGCGTTTTGTAATCACTTATTAACTCTACCCCACCACAGCCCTAGATGATAATTCAGTATTGTTCTAGACAGATGCATTAATTAAGGACCAAGCCTCAGTAGCCATCTAACAATACTGCTAAGTGGGCTTAGCACCAGTCCAAGTTTGGGAATGTATTCTGGTGGCTCTGCTAATCAGTATTATTTTGGAAAATGATTCAATTGCTAGGCCTCTGTATCCCTAGCTTTAAAATACGAAGAATATATTGACCTACATTAGAACATTTCTATGAGGATAGATAACAAAAAATTATAATTAAGGTGCTTTGCAAAATAAAAAAATGAGCTCTTACTGTCCAATAACAAAAATAACTCATTTTAATTCATGTACAACTCATGTATGAGCCTTCTGTGCCTTGATGCTATTATTCTAGTGGCTCCTGTTATTATAGCTTGGATTCTTAGAGGCATTCATTTAGAATAGATGTTGGGTGCAATGATTAGTTAGATATGTGGGTTCTCATGTTTATTTGTTATTGTTCAGTGACATCTGAATCTACATGACAAAAGTCCATGGGTTTTTCTTGGCAAAGTTACTGGACGGGTTTGCCATTTCCTTCTCCAGTGTGCCCCCATTTTACAGATGAGGAACTGAGATAAATAGGGATTTAGTGACTTGCTCAGGGTCACACAGCCAGTAAGTGTCTGAAATGAGATTTGAACTCAGATCTTCCTGACTTCTATCCTGGTGCTCTATCCACAATATCACCTAGCTGCCTTCATGTTTGTAGTCTGGGATTATGGAAAAGATTACACTGAGAAGAGAGGCTTACTGTTTTGCCTAATGATTTTTGTATTGGGGATTGCAGGGGCCATAAGAAAGACATTCCTCCAGATGGCTCAGTGGAGGCATCCTCCACTGGGTGGAGGATGGGAGAGAGATATATTTTTAAATGAAGGTGATATAAAAACAAACATATCAGTAGAAATATACTTTAAAAAAGAGATTCTCCTAACTGGAACTCTTTAATCAAGAAAGCTACTCCTTTCATCTAAACACTTGGCTTTTTCTGGATTGAAGTGGAGATTTAAAAAAAATTTTTTTAGGCAGTTGGGCTTAAGTGACTTGCCCAGGGTCACACAGCTAGTTAAGTGTCATGTTTGGTCTGAGGCTGGATTTGAACTCAGGTCCTCCTGACTTCAGGGCCAGTGCTCTATCCACTGTGCCATCTTGCCCTGAAGTGGAGATTATTATACATAGTAAGAATACATCTTTAGTTCTTATCTTGTTATGATATATAGTCTATTCTGGCTTAATTCTATAAAGAAATCTCTCTTTCCTTGGTAATTCTCAAAATTCAGTTTTAACCCAAGGCAGAGTTCTGAGACTGAATTAGCTGGAGCTGAGAAAATGAGTTAGAAGGCAGCAGATTTCAATGATACAAGTTGGAGAGAAACAGAAACCTTGGTCAGGGCCAGTGTTGAGCTAACAACACTCACCCCGAGTGACAAAACCAGAGAGAGGAAGTGTGGAGGGACTGTAGCCAGAGTTGGAGAGAGATGTCTGACTGTGGTGGGAGCAATAGGGTAACCTTTCCCCCTGTGCAAGTTAGACTAGTTTCTTCCCTGAAGTCTGTCAGTAAACAATTATTAAGTGTCTACTATGTGTCACATACTGCGCTAAATGCTGGGGTTACAAAAACAGATAAAAGACACTCCCTGCCCTCAAGGAGTTTACAATCTAACAAGCAAACAAATGCGTACAAACAAGCTATATAGAGGATAAATAAGAAACAAATAAGAGAAGGAGAGGCTCTGGAATTAAAAGGGATTGGGATTTAAGGGAAGGTGGAGGTGAGGAGGAATCCACAGGCTTTGGCAACAGATTGATTATGACTGTGAGAGATAGTGGTGAGTAGAAGGTGACACTTAGGTTTCAGGTTTGAGGGAGGATAGTGTTGTCCTCTGTGGTAATAGGAGAGGTAGGAGGCAGGGAAGGTTTAAGGGGAAAGATAATGAGTTCCATTTTGGACATGTTGACTTTAACATGTCCACTGGACATCCTGTTTGAGATGTCTAAAAGGCATTTGGAAATGTGAGATTGAAGGTCAGCAGAAAGTTTGGACGGGATAGGTAGGAGAATCATCAGCATAAAGATGTTAGGTCCATAGGAACTGATGAGATCATCAAATGAAGCGGTATAGAGGGAGAAGAAAGAGGACCCAGGACCAATCCTGATGGACACCTATGTTTAGAAGGTGTGATCTGGAAGACCATCCAGCAAAAGTAGCAGAGAAGGAGTAGACAGAGAAGTAGGAGGAGGACCAGGAGAGCGTGTTGTTCTAAAAACCTAGATTAAAAAGTGTCAAGAAGGAGAGGGTGATCGAAGGCTACAGAGAGGCCAAGTGGAATGAGGTTAGAGAAAAGGCCATTGAATTTGGCAGCTAAGAGATCATTGGTAACTTTGGAGGGAGGAGTTTCAGTTGAATAATGAGCTCAGAAGCCTGATTGTTGGAAGAGAGAGGGAGGAGACAGAGTGGATGGAGGTACCTATTAAAGATGGATTTTTCAGGGAGTTTGGCCACAAAGGACAGAAGAGATATAGGACTATAGTTATCCAAGATGGAAGGGTCAAGTAAGGGCTTTATTTAGTATAGGTGAGACATGGGCATGTCTATAGGCAGTAAGGAATAAACTGGTAGACAATAAGTGATAGTGTAGAAATGATAGAGGGGGCAATCTGTAGAGGAGATGAGATGGAATGAGATCTCTTGAACAAGTAGAGGGTTTAGCCTTGGTAAGGAGTAAGGCCACCTCATAATGTGAGATGAGATGAAGGAGGAAAGAGTGGCAGAAGACACTTGAGTGATAGGAGTTAAGGAAGAAGGGAGAAGAGGAAGTTCACAGTGAATGGCCTCAATTTTTTCTGTAAAATATGAGGCAAGCTTCTCAGCCATGAGGGTGGGAAGAGGAGGAACCCTGGGAAAGTTTGAAGAAGGATGAAAAGGTTTGGAGGAGCTGTGGTGGAGAGTGGGACAATGAGTTAATAAGGGTGGTGTAGTAGGATTGTTGTGTAAAGGTTGTGTAACATAAATTTGTAGTAAACCTAGTTAAAAGAGTTATGTGATTTTCTCCACCATCATTCAGCAGCATGTGTTGTAGGAGCAAAGACAGCAGATGTGGAAGTGATCCAAAGCTGAGGCTCAGCATGGTGCAATCAGTGAAATGATAATGGGACTAAGGACTTAAGGGAAGAAGACCCCTTCACCAAGGGGTCAAGGTGGGAAAAAGAAGAGTGAGTGGTAAATGCAGGGGAGAAGACCTGGAAGAGAACTGAGGCATCAAGGGATTGGAGGTCACAGTGTGAACAAAGAATATGGTTTGGTAAGGAAAGAGAGAGAGAGGTGAAAAGCCAATAGATTATGGTTGGATATGGAGATTTTGGAATTGTTGAATATAGAGGCAGTATATTTGTGGGTGATGGCAAGATCAAGGGTTGATCAACTTTGTATGTAGCTGAGGTGGGGGTGGAAGAGTAGCTCATGAGAGGTGAGTGGGTTGAGGAATTGAGTGGTTAGAGTATTTGAGGGAGAATCAATATGTATTTTGGAGTCCCCTGTTATGAGGGCAGGAGATGAGGAGAGAAAAATTGTGAGCCAGGTACCAAACTCATTAAGGAAGGAGGGGAGCGACTTGGAAGTTTGTAGACAACAGCTACTAGGATTTTGATGGGGTGGGAGAGAACATGAGACTCAAAGTAGGAGAGGTACCTGAGTGATGGAGGTAGGGAAAGAACTTGGAAGTGGCAATGAGGACTCCATACCTTGACCAGCGAGCTGAAGGGAATGAGTGAAGGCGCAGCCAGTAGTGGAAAAGGTGGCCAGAAGCTGTGTAATCAGTGGGGTTTCTGCAATAGAAGATGGTAGGAGTGGGAGAGGAAAAGATTTAGGATGAAGAGAAGTTTGCCTATGGAACACACATTCCAGAGGGTACAGTTGGAAGAGGGGATGTCGTTTGGCTGGATCTCTGGGATGGGAGGTTTGAGGTAGTGGGAATAAGAGATCAGCTGATGGAGGATGGGAAATGAATTTGGATAATGACCTGTAGGGGTTCAGAATCACTGAGATGTGTAGGGAATGACCAGGCGTGAGACTGTTCATCCTTGAGTGGAAGGCAGAGTCAACGGAGACCTCCTTCCATCTCCTCCCCTGCAGAACCTGACTCTGATAAAATGAGCTTTCATCATCTCTTTCCTGGGAGGAGGCCTCTTACAGCATCCTTCCTGCCATCTCCAATCCAAGCTGATGCAGGAGGACCTCCTGCCCTTTACATTAGGATGTAAGTGCCTGGAAGACAGGGGCTGTGTTGATTGCTTGTGTTTGTATCCCCAACACTTAAAAAAAATCAACCTCTTATCTGTCTGTCTGTCTGTCTATCTATCTATCTATCTATCTATCTATCTATCTATCTATCTATCTATCTTTTGCCTCACCTTGCAAATGTTACTCTGAAAGCCTTCCAACCTCTCATCCAATGTCATCTTGTATCCTTCAAGAAGTCTTAGCTTATTTTTTTCACTTTAAACTTTATTTAAGATCCCTACTTATACCTTACAACTATATAGTATTTTAAAAAGCAAGTGTAACCATTTATCTATGTTTGGCAGACAAGATAGGATTCAATTAAGTTTAAAGACTTTTTTGTGCCTACTGTGTGCTCATAGGATGCAGCTGAGTAGTTCACCGGATAGAGTGCTGAGCCAGGAGTCAGAAAAACCTGAATTCAAATCCAAGCTCAGACACTCACTAGCTGTGTGACCCTGGGCAAGTCACATAATGCCTGTTTGCTTTTTTGAAGAAGAAAATGGCAAACCATTCCAGTAGCTTTGCCAAGAAAACCCCATATGGGGTCATGAAGAGTGGGACAAGACTGAAGAACTGAACAAAAACAACAGATGTGCCCATCACAGTGCTAGGTGCTGGGTGGATATACAAGAGGATTATTTGACACAAACTGCTCTCAAGGAGTTTACAATCTATTTGGATAGACATTAGTGATGTGAAACAACAAGAGAACAGTATAAACCTGTCTATAGAAAAAAATAAACCAACCTGTGTGTATGTGTGTGTATGTATGGCAAGCCATAATAAAATGTTAAATTGAATGTAATCCAAAGCCAGAATAGGGTACAAAAACAATAAGTTCAATGGTCAGAAATAGAAAAAATCAATCTGGTTCAAGGATGTGTTCATAGAAAATAAGTAATTTAAGTTGAATCTTGAAGACTTCTCAGAATTTGGGATGGGCAGCACTGAGAGGGAAAGGAAGATAACTTTTTCTAGTAGAGGAAGAAGCATGCAAACATAGAATCTTAAAAATTGATAAATATTTATTAAATTGAATTGAATTGACATATTGAACCAAAAATCTGCTTGCCTGTTTATTACTCTACCTCTTAGTTTTAGTTCTACTTTCTGTCAGAACAAGTCTATTTTCTCTTCTTTGTTAGTCTTTCAGAGAGTTTAAAACAACTATCCTATCTCTGCTTAGTCTTCTCTTCCCCAGACTAAACAGCTTCAGCTCTTTCAGGTTTTCCTTATAGATAATAGTGTCTAGAGACCTGTCACTATCCTGGTCTTCTTCCTTTGGTCCTCTTTGGGTTTTCCAATGTCCTTTTTAGAATGTGGTATTCAGAATCAAAAACAATATTTCAGACACTGTTCTGCTTATCACAGAATATTGAGACTGTGACTTCCCATTATTTAGACACTACCCAACTGTTTATAAAGCCAAAGATTGGGCTGTGTTTTTTTTTTTTAGTAGCCACGTCACATTATTGGCTCATATTAAGCTTTTGGTCAAGTAAAACCCCAGATCTTTTTTTACAAAAACGTTGCCAAGGCAGGTCCCTCTCATACCATACCAAATTTGTATCAGTGGGGAAGTTGCTTAACTCTCTCTCTCTCTCTCTCTCTCTCTCTCTCTCTCTCTCTCCTCTCTCTCTCTCTCTCTCTCTTTCTCTCTCTCTCTTTATCTGTTTGTCTCTCTCCTTATCTATAAAATGAGGGAGTTGGCCTAATTGATTGCTAAGCTCTCTTCAGACTAAAAAGTCCTATGATTCTAAGATGAGTTGAAGCATTTCCATGGGCACTTAATGTTTTCTAGAGGGGCTGGGATATAAGTTAATAGATAGAGAAAGAAAGCTTCAGCAAGTATGGCTTTTGACCCCACATCTTCCCATGTTATGGAGCAATAGATTCTTTTAGGAAGAGGAAATTAGGGAACAAGAGAAACCCAGATAAGGCCAAAGGCAGGGGAGGGGGAGTTTTATGTGTGTCATTCCTGCCTCTCACTTCAGTACCAGAAACCCTTCTCTGGCTTTTTAAATGATGGAGTAGCCCTGGAGCAGCTCTCCTATAATACTAGTGAAGGAATGAATATCAGAGGCTTACTTGATTTCTACTGGGTTAGGACCTTTCTCCTGTTTCCCTTATGACCACGTCTCAAGGAGGTATAGGGTGGACATATCATTTTACTGGTATAGGGAAATTAGTGAAAGTTATTAGTGAAGAAAATTAGTGGAAAATAGTGAGGACATTCCCTCTACCAACAAAAGCATCTTCTCTGCAACTTATAGAGTATTAAAGAGTTGTCCAGGACAATGCAATGTTGAATGACTTGCCCAGAATCACACAGCCAGTATGTATTAGAAGTAGGGCTTGTACTCAGATGTTCCTGGCTCCAAGGCCAGGTCTGTCTTCACTAGAGGAAAGGAATCTTTTCCTCAAAAAAATGGAGGAAGCTGAAGAAAGGGTCTTTGCATTATTTGCTCTTAGCGCAAGAACAGAGAAGTAATATGCTCTAAAAAGATATATGAAGAGAAGAAGAATATGTGAAAAGCATTAGGTACTGTATAAATGTACACATACATTCATATGTAGTCATTGTAAAGACTATGAGTTCTGTCCTTTACTGGCCAAGGTGAGCTTGAGTAACTCATTTAACCTCCTTAAGCCTCAATGTCCTCAGAAGGACAGATAAAATTAATAATAGAAGACTAAATTCTTAGGGAGTAGAGGTGGGGGTTGTGGCAGATTAAGTTTCAGGAGACCCCCAAAACAACAAGTTCTTTCCCATCACATCAGAGTAGTTTCTGAGGGAAAAAAAATCCTTTCATTTTTTCTCTCATTCTACCTCTCCTTCCTCTCCCGCTCACACACAGACTTTTCTTCCTTTAAGGATTCACGCATGTGTGTACACAGACACAATTTATATAACTGTGCTCGTAAAAACAGTACAAAAAATGTGTACAGGCACACACATTGCAGAGATTAACCTCCCCATTAGAAAGACAATGAACAATTTTGCATTTCCAGTTCGTGTGGAAATGCTAGTTCCACTTATAAAAGAGAAGTGCCAGAATGATCTTCAATATGATTAAGATGATGTAACTGTAGAAATGTAGGAGTGTGAAATTTGTAATGTTATAGACAGATTTAGTATGAAATGCAAATATCACAGTAGAGAGCATTGGGCCTTCAGGCCCAGCTGAGATCCCCCCCCCAAAGGGTTTGAGATGACCGTCCCTGAATGAGAGAGGAATACTAAAGGATCAAGAAGAGGGGATCGACTAGTAAGGGCTGCTGCTTTGCAAATAGATGGTGAAATGCAATCTTTTACCCAGAACACTGTTAGATGTCCTATGTAACAGCACGTAAGCAGCTTACTCTCAAGACGTGGCTCAGCCTTTTCAAAACACTACACCATTATCAATCTGCCTTCATAAAGTTCCTTTCCATGTTATTGTACAGCACTGAAATCAGGGCTCAGCCCATTCCAAAGAGGTAATAATGCCCTGCTTATAATGTGTGAAAGGAAAGACCATTAAAAAATTAAATTCTGTATCATAGTGCTTGAGAGTGAGTGATGAATAGTATTTGGGTTTGATACAGATATACGCTTATGATGACTGACAACTTGTAGAATTTTACCTTCATTAATGACATGGAATGTGGTAAGTAGGGATGTGCAGGACACTGCATATAGCTAAGGAAAAATGCTGTAGCATATAAATAGGGAATATACTTCTTTGTATGGTCCTTACACATTGCTTTGTACACAGTAGGAGCTCAATAAATACTTGCTAGTTTGGTTTGAGTCGAATGATTGCATAATTCCCAGATACTGTAGAAAGGCAAGAGAGATGGTTTGATTTAGGAATTTAATGCTTCTTTTGAAAAAGCTAACATGAGACCCACAAAAGAAAAATATTTATAGCAACTCTTTTTGTGGTGGCAAAGAATTGGAAATTGAGGGGATGCCCATTGATTGGGGAATGGCTGAACAAGTTGTGGTATACGAGTGTAATGGAATACTATTGTGCTATAAGAAATGATGAGCAGGCCAACTTCAGAAAAACCTGGAAAGACTTACATGAACTGATGCAGAGTGAAATGAGCAGAACCAGGAGAACATTGTACACAGTAACAGCCACATTATGGGATGACTTGACTCTTCATAGCAACACAAGAATATAAGACAACTCCAAAAATTCATGATGGAAATTGCTATCCCCACCCAGAAAAAGGAATATGGAGTCTGAATGCAGATGGAAGCATACTATTTGCTCTCCTTTTCCTTTGTTGTTTTGTTTTATTGCTTCATTCTTGTGGTTCCTCCCATTAGTTCTAACTGTTCTTTACATCATGACTAATGGGAAAATATGCTTGACGTGAAAGTATATGAGCCTATATCAGATTGTACACTGTCTTGGGTGGTGGGGAAGAAGTGGGAGGGGGAGAAAATTTGAAATTCAAAGTCTCATGGAAGTGAATGTTGAAAACGAAAAATAAATAAATTAAGAAGTGATGAGCAGGCAGACTTCAAAAAAATCTGGAAAGAAAACTAAAAACTATGCAAATAAATAGTTATAAATAAATAACCTAAAAAAATAAAAATAAAAAGCTAACACGAGACTTGGATGTGTTGGTAGCTCTTAAACATTCAAGAAAATGCAGATTAGAAAAAATACTAAAATTTAGGAGGTCAAGAAATATAGGTTGTAAGTCCTGGTTCTGCCATTAGCTAACTACGTGTGGCCTTGGGCAAGTCATTGCATTTCTCAGGCCTTTATCTGTTATATGAGCCTCATCAATTTCTTCATCTGTTAAATGACAAGGTTGAACAAAATGACCTCTAAACTCTCTTCTAGCTCTAAATTTTCAACTCCTAAGGTCTATGATTCTTAGTGGTTAATTGCTCAAGTGTTTTCAAAATTGATTAGCTCTCAATAGAAAATGGGATCCCATTGGGAGGATATAGTCATTTTAAGAAAGGTATTAAAAATAGAGGGTGGCTAGGTGATGCTGTGGATAGGGTGACAGGCCTGGATTGAAGAAGATTCATCTTTGAAAGTTCAAATCTGGCCTCTGACTCTTAATTACCTGTGTGATCCTAGGCAAGTCTCTTTTTGCTTCAGTTTTCCCATCTGTAAAATGAGCTAGAGAGCTAAATGGCTAAACCACTCCAATATCTCTGCGAAGAAAACCCCAAATGGGGTTAAAAATAGAAGAGGATTCATTTAATGTAGTTGTCTATTGTCCTGCTTTTTCTACCATGTTTCCTACGTCTTAGTACTTTGCTGTGAATGTAGTTCTCTAATTTTCCCCTCCCATATTAAGTTGTGGACATAAATACACTCTTTGAATGCAACTTTATTACAGGCATGAAGATTTATGAAGATAT
Source organism: Phascolarctos cinereus (assembly GCF_003287225.1). Classification (NCBI taxonomy): domain Eukaryota; kingdom Metazoa; phylum Chordata; class Mammalia; order Diprotodontia; family Phascolarctidae; genus Phascolarctos; species Phascolarctos cinereus. Next base: position 2,234 of record NW_027555715.1, on the reverse strand, counting down.
ACACTCTATCTGCATCATATACATTGAAATGTAAATGTAGAGAATGTATGGTGTAAGGCAGAGAACATTGGTCAGGAGAATGGGATTCTGGTTGCCATCAGTAGTTGTGTGACCTTGGACAAGTCTCTTACCTTCTCTTAAACCTCATTTTCTTATTCTTCAAGATGAAATGATTGATCTAGAGGATCTCAAAGATTCCTTTCAAGTGTAAAATAGTATGATTCTTCACCATGCTGGCTCCTTGAGCTACAGGTGCCTGTGCCAGGGAGTATAGCCAGTTTTGCCCCTCCCTGAGCTCTTGAAATACAAACAGTTGTTTCTAGTATTTTCTTGAGGCAACATAGGCTAATTTGAGTGGATACCATTTACCACAAGAAGAAAGGGGGATTAAAGACAAGCAGAGAGAGGGAGCAGAGGAATCCCTTCAGACCTCAAGATTCAAGATTCAAAGGGAGATGCTGAACAAGGGAAGTCAGCCTGGTTGGCAGCTGGGGAGAGCTCCCACTAACACAGATAGGGACAAAAATTGGGAGCTGGGAGAGCTCTCACTAACATAGATAGGGACAAAAAAGAAAGAAAGAGGGTGAGTGGAAGGAGACTCCTGCAGCTTCCTGAGTACTCTCTGTGTGGAAGACTGGGCTACAGAGAAACTTTATGTCTTAAATAATCTAGACTTTTTGACTCTGGCCCTAAAGAGTGAGAAAAAAAATCCAAACCTGAAGGCAGTCTGGCTGTTTTATTTTGATTTAGAACCTGGGAACCATCTTCCCCATCCCCAACCCCCAACTGACAGGTGAGTCATCTAGACAAGTTCTAGACAAGTCCCCTTCAGGGTCTCCACGGTCCACTTTGGGTCTTCATCCACTCAAAACCATAGTCTATGAGTCCCCATCCATGTGTTTACCTTTAATAATTAGCTAGAGGACATAATTGGTTAAAAGCAAATATATTTAATGGGAAAAAAGCACAGTAAGAAAAGTAGCCACAATACATTTCCCCTGTACCCCAAACACTTGGGGCACAGTTCTGCAAGCACTCCATACCATCAGTCGTGAGAGTAGAAACATTGTAGGGAACACATGTGGGGAGGGCACATGCATGACAGGGCAATTTGTGTCTCTGCGGAAGGGCTCCTGATGTCTTCTAGCCCTGCTCTCCTGCTGCTCCTGACTGGCTTGTTCCCTACGGGTCTCAGATGCCAAGTAGTCTTTGCCAGGGCTCTCTGTTTGTCACATGGCTGCTGCTGAGCATTATTCATCTGCCTCTGGGGCCCGTGCTCGTACTGGCAGGCATGGCTCTTCTGGGCACATGCTTTCAGTTAGAGAACTAGGTCTTCCTAATGGGGAGAAGGGAAGGGAAGGAGCATTTGTATAATCTTTGGGTGCTAAGGGCTTTCCAAATAGCTCATTTGATCCTTATAACCAGCCTGTGAGGTAGGCACTGTTATTATTCTCATTTTACAGTGGAGGAAACTGAGGCAAACAAGTTAAGTGAGTTGCCCAGGCCTGGATTACACAGCTAGAAAGTATCGGAGGTTGGATTTGAACTCTGGTCTTCCTGACTCTAGGTCCCCTGCAGCACATAGTTGCCAAAGAGTAAATGGGAAGCGTGGATTTTCTTGGGGTGAAAGTGCATTTTCTTATGTTCTTTTGGTTTAAACCTGATAGTATTTTCCTTGTGATGCAGCTTTTAGACAGCAGAAGCCCTTAACAGAGCCAGCAATTAGACAACAAAAAGTTCATAAATCATAGGTTCCAAGAGGGAAGGGACTTTGTAGGCCATTGATTCTTATCCTCTCATTTGACAGATGAGGGAACAGGCCCAGGGATGCTCTTCCTAGGGGAAAAAACATTCCTGGCTTTTTTTCTCCAAGGAATAATCTTTCTGTTTCTTTCATGGTCTTGGCAAGGGCAAGTTTTTTCATCTGTCGGTGGACATTCTTTGCCTTACGTGTCAAGCTCTTTAGAACACAGAACCTAGCAACTCTTAGTTACCTGGGATCTTCAAAACCAATTCTACTTTTAAAACTGTGTTTCCTGCTCATGGGGCTTAGGTCTGCACTCGAGACCGAGCTCCATCTTGGGATAGAAATTCCTTATGGATCCCTATTTTCACTTCATTTGGGAATCTCTGTCTTCAGATTCACTTGGGGAGTATTCTGCAGCAGAAACCTGCCTGGGTCTGATCCCTTGCTTCTCTTTGGGTACTCAACTGTTTTGTGACTATATATAGAA
>NW_027555714.1:0-30527 GCF_003287225.1 Phascolarctos cinereus | reverse complement strand
TTCTATTAATAAATGTTTCATGACTAAGAGTATATGAAGAGAAGACAAAATGATACTCTATGCACTGATGATATAATTATTGGCTTAGAAATCCTAAGGAATCAGCACACAAACTAATTGAGACAATTACTAGCTTCAGTAAAGTGGCAGACTATAAAATAAACCCACAAAAATCAATATTTCTATATAATAACAGCAAAACATAGGAGGCTCACTACCTGAATAAGAATTAATTACAAAATATTCCTTAAATAAAGAACAATTTAAATAGCCAGAGGGGCTAACCAGTGCTCATGGTTGGGCCATGCCACTGTAATAAAAAGGACAATACTACCAAAGTTACTTTACAGATTTAATGCTATGCCAATCAAACTGCCAAAGAGGTATTTTTAGAATTAGACAAAAGGATAACAAAATTCATTTGAAGGAACAAAATATACAGAATGTTAAAGGAAATAATAAAAATGTAGTGATTGAAGTGGAATGTCATTCCCAGACCTCAAATACTTTATAAAGCAGCAATAATCAAACCCATTTGGTATGGATTGAAACATAGAAAAGGAGATCAATAGAGAAGACTAGAGAAAAAAAGAATCAGAAATCATTGAAGTCAATAACACAGGGTTAATAAACATACATTACCCAGGAAATAATTACCTGTTTAATAAGAATTACTGGGGAAATTGGGGAGAAATCTGGCATATATATGCAAATGTATGTATGTACATATACATACATACTTAGACCAACATTTTGTGCCATATTCCACAATGAATTAAAAATAAATAAATGACCTGAATACTAAAAATTATGCCACAAAAAAATAGAAGAAAAAGCAGATGATTTATCTTTCACTGATATGGTTGTGATAGATTATTAAGGAATCAAAGAACAAAGGCAATTAATTACAAAAGATAAAATAGATAGTGTTGATTACACAAATTAAAAGACTGTTGCACAAAAGAATTAATGCATCTAGGATGAAACAGGAAGCCGTCAACTGGGGGGGAAATCTTCATTAAAAATATCTCTGATAAGTATTTGATATCCAAGATAAAGCAACAATGAATGGGAATATATAAGACCAAAAGCCATTCCTCAATAGACAAATGTTCAAAAGATAGATAGATAGATATCTTTTTAAATAGTTCTCAAAAGAAGAATTGTAAACTATTGATAACCATATGAAAGAATGTTCCAGATCACTAATAGTAAGGGAGATGCCCATCAAAACAACTCTGACACCTCATACCCAGAAGTTTGGTGGTAGTGGTGGTGGTGGTGTCACTTCAGGTATGTCTGACTCCTTGTGGCACCATTTTGGGGTTTCCTTGGCAAAGATACCAGAGTGGGTTACCATTTTCTTCTCCAGCTCATTTTTGACAGATGAAGAACTGAGGCAAACAGGGTTAAGTGATTTGCTCAGGGTCACACAGCTAGTAAGTATTTAAGGACAATTTGAACTCATGAAGATGCATTTTCCTAATTCCAAACCCACTCCTCTACCCACTGAGCCACCTAAGTGCCTGAGAAATTTGATAGAGATGACAAAATATGGTAATAATCAATGTGCAATAGAGTTATATAAAGGCAGGCACACTAACTACAATATTAGGGCAACAATGAAGTGGCCTAACCATTCCAAAAGGCAATTGAGAATTATGCAAATAAGCTGACTAAAATGTGTATACCAGCAAGTAAAGAAGGAAGGAAGGAAGGAAGGAAGGAAGGAAGGAAGGAAGGAAGGAAGGAAGGAAGGAAGGAAGGAAAAAGAAACAAAGAAAAGAGGAAGGGAGGAAGAGAAGAAAGGAAGAAAAAAAAGAAGACAAAGAAAAAAGAAGGAAATATAGATTCCATATAAACCAAAATATTTATAGAAAAACCTTTTGTTGTAGCAAAGAACCAAAAGCAAAGTAAATGTACATCAATTGAGAAACGGCTAAACAAATTGTGGTACATAAATATAATGGAATATTACTATACTATGAGAAAAAATAATCAAGATAAATATAGGGAAACATAGAAGGACATATGAACTGATGCAAAATGAGTAAGCAGATTTAGTCAAACAGTATATACAACAACTTAAAATGAAAATGGAAGGAACAACCACAGAGCAATTAAAACTGGATCCTGCCAAACTATAAAGACCAACCTGGGCCCCTAAGAAGAGAAATGAGATGACATTTTCCTCCATTCTTTTGCAGATGTGGGTGTCCATGGGTATAGAACAGGAGTGGGGAACCTGCGATGCGGCCTTCTAAATCCTTACATGCGGCCTTCTGACTGAATTTAAATTTTAAATTTAACTTCTAAATCCTTAAGTGCACCCTTTTGACTGAATCCAAATTTTAAAATTAATTTTAATTAATTAAATAATTAAATTAAATTTAAAATTTGGATTCAGTCAAAAGGCCACACTTCAGGATTTAGAAAGCCACAGGTTCCCCACTCCTGGTATAGAACATCTGATTTTTTTTTCCAATGTATTAATTGGTCTTGCCCAATTTTTTGCTCTTTGAAATTTTTGTTGTTATTGTTGTTACAAAGAGTGGCTCTCTGAGAGGGGGAAGGAAAAGGGAATACAGGGGGAAGTGTAAATGATGTAAAAATAAAAGACAGCAATAAAAATCTGTTACAAAAGAGAGTTGGTGGCATCATCTTGACTGATTTAAGTAGGAAGCACACTGGTAGAGGCTCAAGCACTACAGTTGTAAACAGCAGACATAGAGCTTCCCTGCAGCAAAGTTACTCCTAGGAGCCTGACAATGAAATTCAGCAGTGAGGCTGCCCCTTGGTGAAAGCCCCACCGAGCCTGCCAATATGGATGCAGGTTAGGATAAGTGGTTCAGGCCAGACAGAGAGAATTAGGGGTCAGGTGCTCCAACCACACACCACATGTCAAATGAGGCAGTTGGTGGGACTAGATGGTTTCTAAGTTCCCTTACAGTTTTTACATTCTGTGGCTCATAGAGTGGAGTCCTCTAGTCCAACTCCTTCATTTTACAGGTCAGGAAACTGAGGCTTATGAAGTGCGAGTCATTTGCACACAGTAGTAAGTGGAAGAAGGAGGACTTCACTCAGGTCTCCTCAATCCACAGCAAGTGCTCTTTCCATCATACCAGGTTGTACCACCCTATCCTCTGTGACCAGGAGAGGACTCAGAATATCCTGGAAATAGAGACCAGAAGATTCTCCCAAGTCAGATGCCCATAGAAAGTGGCTCCAACCCAAGCTTCTCTTTTCCCCACTCTGGGCCAGGACTCCTCTCCACCTTATTCCTTAATTACTCTCTTTGATCAGGATCAAAGATAGATTATCAACTGTTGCCCTGTTTCCATGGCAACCTGAGACCTTCACTAGAGAATGTGGGAAGAAGCAAGAGGCTGGATTTATTTTTGACCTTAGCAGTCACTCCTTTTCCAAGGCCTAGGATCCTGCAGAAGGATAGAAATCCTGGCTTGGACGAGCTAGAGGACACAAAGCACCCAGCAGAGGTGTCTGCCTCCCACCCCTCTTCTGGCCAGCAAGCCTAAAACCCAGAGGCACAAAGCAGTTCAGGAGCTCAAATTCAAACTGCCCACTCCTGACACTGCAGAGAAGAGGAGAAAGCAGTCACTTGTGAAATTCCATGACTAGATTAGACCCTGGAGGAGGCGCCTGATGGACCCTCTATCCCACTGCTCTTCCTTGGCCACTTTCCCCCTACTCTGCCAGCTAACTCTTCTGCTCTGGACAATGAGCATCTCTCACTTCCCTACAGTCTGCTTGCAAAAGGGAGCATAGCCCACCCAAGACTCTCTATTTGAATCCTATAAAATGAAGATAACTTTGAAATGGCCACAATAAAAATGGTAAGGGGCAGATCAGTTCCATGGAGATCACCACTTTGCCTCTCTCTAATCACCTTCATAAACATCCATGCAGCCTGCCATCCCATGCTACCTCCTCATCCCTTGCCCTGGCCTCTGCCTCCAACATGTACAACCTCTCTTATCATCACTCTATCATTCCCAACTGCCCCTGCCCTCTGATATGGAAAGGTAAGGATGAGGGTGGGAGGGCAACATGAACAGTGCAGGACTGAAATGGGAAATAATCTGGGAATCCTGATCAGAGGCAATAACCATGGAGGGGAGGGCTACAGGACCAGAAGATTCTTTCAGACAAGAAAAGTATCTGTAGCAATAATGAGAGATCCAGGATAAAAGAAAAATGAGCTGTCTTGGTCGTGACCATCTAATTGGCATCATAAACCAAAGGTAGTGACGGGGCCATGACAAATTCCAGTGTTATCACTGCTGCAGAGAAGAAGGGAACCTATAGAGGTTTAGAAACATGAATACATATCTCATAATATAGAGCCTGCCATACTAATAGATGTCGTGTCACATATACAGCTGACAAAAATCCTATGACTGTATATAAGGTTTGACAAGGCCTCAACTCTTGTCACACCCAGATTTGTCTGCCCTCTCTAGGCATCCCTGTCACTCCCTATCTGCTCATCTCCATGCCCCCCTTGCTACTATGTAGGATCTCCATTACTCTCATCTTACTATCCTTTAGGTTCTCTGTTATATACCCTTAGCCTCCAAATCCCCCGTCACTCTTCCCTAAGCCTCTGGGAGTACCTGCTAATTCCCTAATAACAGTCCCAACCAATACCTACAGCCCCCTTTCACAAACCCTTGGCTACTTGGGTGCCCTATGATCACGTCATATTCCTTAGAGCCACTATGACACCTTCAATCCTTCAAACTTCAAGGACAATTACATATACATATACATATACATATACATATACATATACATATACATATACATATACATATACATATACATATACATACAATACACATATACATATACATATACATATACATATACATATACATATACATATACATATACATATACATACACATATACATACGCATATACATACGCATATACATACGCACACACACACACACACACACACACACACACACACACATATATACACACATACCACAGCCTTAAGTTTTCTCAACTCTCCTGGTCCTATTTTTAATTCACCTCAGAGCAGAATTCACTGAGAGCTAAGTATCCACATTCAGACATCTCTCTTCTTCATGCTTAATGACAAAAAACAACCAAATTCCTGATCTGGAATTTTAGGAACTAAGTATATCTACCCACTCACCATGCCCAAGTCCAGTGAACCCCACCCCCCTACTCCATCCAAATGGGGCTACGAAGCTATCCAAACAGTTCTCTGGAGAATGTTTGTAGCTTTCAGGACCTCAAATTCCTCTCCACACTAATGGACCAAGGAATTCCAACCCCCTGAAGGAAGGTGTGTTCCCTGAGGCCAAGGGCTTCCCACACCAAATGTCCAGCTCTCAAGGCCCAGTTGGCTTCTCTCCTTGAAAGATTCAACAGGACTCCAACAGGACTCTACTTGGAAGAAAGGGACAGATTTATTCCAGAATCAGATGGTTGAGTGGTTGGCCTGAAGAGCAGACTTTTTTCCTGGGGAAAGGAGGAATAGAGGGCCAGGTAGTCCACACGAAGCTGTCACTAGCCTTGACTGGGAGGAGATGCTGAGAGACAGTGCCCCTTGTGTGCATATTTCTCTCATATTTCAATACACAAACCCACACACTCTTACACATTCACACATACGTAGCCACCCATTCATACTCACACTCTCCCAAATCCACCTACACGTACCTATTCTCACTCACTCATTCGCACACACTTTCATACTTTGCACATAGATACAGGAAGGCTTTGTGGCTACTATAACTGCCTGTCAGTTAAGAGCGTGGCTTCCTGTTGATAACATTTCACTGAAAAAAAAATTCTATACCTCTTCCACTCCATCTCCATTTTCATCTTTCTTTCATGTGTTGTCTTCCTCTACTACAATGTAAGCTTCATGAGGGAAGAGACTGTCTTTTTTTTTTATTTGTATTTATATTTCCAGCACTTAGGATTGCCTGGCACAGAGTAAGTGATTAATAAAAGCTAGTTGCCTGACTGACAGTATTTGCCACTGCCCCTTCCCCTCCAACCTGCACCCCTTATGCTCTGCCAATAGCCAATACATATGATCTAGCCCAAGCCAAATCCTTCCCAAATGGTATAAGTGTGGGAATAGGTGGTTAAAGATGGAGGGCTGAAGAAAGGAAGGTGAAGGATGGGAATTGGGACTGGAGACTGGGGAGGAACTGGGGCTAGGATTGGGGAGCTATAAATGGAAGGATGAGAGATGGGGCTGAGGATAAAATCTGAGAACAGGGCTGGGGGCCTTAGGACAGAGAGCTTAAGCTGGGGAGTTAAAAGAAAGGTAAGGCTGAGAACTGCCATGGTAGATGTAAAATGGTGCAGAGACTGGGCAAATAGGGTCTGTTGTAGGGACTAGAAATAGAAACCTGGGAGGTTTAAAGATAGAAAGCTGACACAACAAAAGTTGAAAATAGGGGAATGAGATAGATGATAAAGATGTGGAACTGAATCCTCAAGAGAACTGAGGATAAAGATGGGGGATGATATGGATAGAAGGACTGGGAACGGGAGCATGGGAATGGGACAGATGATTGGGGCCTACGAATGGGGAGGGGGACGAAGGACGGGGAAAGGACCAAAGATGAAAGGTTGGGGCTAAAAATTGGAGAGGTGAGAATAAGGGGAAATGTAGCTGAGAGGGGATGCCTTGCAGCTGGAGAGGGTGGCAGATGGAAGTGGTTTGGTCATGGAGGTGGTTGAAGATAGGGATCAGTCCTGCTATAAGCTATAAGCAGGCTATAAGCTTTCTATAAGCTATAAGATCTAATTTTACCTCCCATAAAGCTGGGGAAAAGCACTTGGGAGCCAAGTTTGCCTTTACTCTGGAGCATGTATGGGTTGCTGCCACCACCTCAAATATTAAGAGACTGCAAAATCCAGGCTTTTGGAAAGGTCTCAGTCTGATCTCCCATGCTTCTCTCTCCATGTATCAGCCACAGGCCCAGGTAGAGGAACTCTCTTCCTGAGTCTTCAGTCTTGTTGACCAAGGAAAATTCCTGGGTCTTAGCTCTTCTTCTAAGATATAGCAAAGACACCTTTGCCTTTGGCCTCTGAACTTTCCATTTTAGTCATTTCTAAAATAAATCACTTGCCCCAGAGCCTACTTGGCTCCCTGAGCTCAGTGACCTGATCCAGGTGATTCCTATTCACCTGATCTTCCTCCTCCTAAATGCTCAGGTATTCCACCCACTTATCTCCTATTTCCTGTGCCCCAGACCACGAGAGTATGATTATCATAAGGATACAGAATGCACACATTCAAAAATGATGCACCAGGGGAAGGTGATTAGCCATGCGTTTTAAAGTGCTGTAAAAATGTGTTATTAAAAGAAAACTACCCAATTAGAGGCTGGGTTGTGCCTAAGATTTCTAACCTAATAGATAGCCCAGCCTTAGGCTAATGATTCTCTCTAGGGCAGGAGCCCGGTCCAGGCTACTGTTCCTTTACTAGCAGCCCCCAAATATGTCAAGAGCTCTAACTAGGGCAGAGTGATGAGAGTTTTGATCCAAAGAACTGAAACTTAGAGGGCATTGACAGTACTTACAACTGAGCCTAGCATGTAGAATAATTAGTTAAAACAGGAAGCTACCAGATGGTCTATGCTTCCTCTCCTTAGCTGCTATATTCTACGTCATGGCCTCTGAGGAAAAATGAAAACAGAAGACTTCAGCTGAGTCCAATCTGAAGCCTCTGGGGATCTCAAGGAGTCAAGCCATCGTTGGGCTTCCTGGCCATCTGGTCATATTTACTGATTTCTGCAACAGATAGTCAGGTCTCCTGTGGTAACACCATGACCCACCCCCTGGCTTTTAGACAGAAATGTTTTTATTTGTCCAATCCAGATCACATTCTATTTCATTTTATTGTTCTAGCATTTGGTTTATCTTCCACCTCTGTGACCAGCATCACCCCCACACCCATCCCTGGCAGAAGCTCTGTCTTCCTATTCCTTGTCCCCACTCCACAATCTGGCACAGAACTACAAATGTATCTTCATCCCTCTGGACCTGTGGCTGATACCTGAAGGCTCTCAAGAATTAAATTGAATCACACAGGAATAAAATACATTTTCCCACACTCTTAATAGCCTCCTCCAGAATAATCACTGCTTAGAAGTTTCTTGAAAAATTTCTCTCTGTCTCCACAACTAGGAATACCAGAATATAAACCTTTCCATGACTAGGGCCCTGCACAATTAATTATGCAAGCTATTCTGATTTCCTATGAGACAGAGGTAGGCATTGTACTAAGCTGGAAAAGGCATCTGAAAGGAAACAAATGAAGGCAATGATGGACAACAGGATGCAGAAGGGAAACATGAAGGGGAAATGATGGAGGAAGATAAGTAGGGATCTGAACAAGAAGTGTCCTCTGTCTCCCCGTCCCTGTGTCTAGTAATTCTCCCTGGCAGGTCCCTTCAGAGTGTGGCCATCAGATTTATAGTTAGGAGGGATCTTAAAGATCACCCCCTCATTTTTACAACTGAAGAAACTGAGACATCAGCTCTGCACTCAATCTCTTCTCTACCTCTGTCTTCCCCCAAAGGAGTCACAACTACACTGTCGCCCAGATCTGGAGCAGAAAAGACCTGTTTTCAATCATCTGATGGGCTATTTCAGGGAAAATGGATTAGACTTATTCAGAACTAGAGGCTGTGGGTGAATGTTACAAAGAGGCAAATTTAGGCTTTCTAGAAGAAAGAACACTAACAATTTGAACTATCCCAGAGGGAAACAGTTAGCAGGCTCATCCGCATTGGAGGTATGCTAAGGCTAGATGACCACTTCTATGTTGTATTAGTGCATTCTTATTCAGGTCCAAGTTGGAGTAGATGGCCTCTGAGTCCCCTTCCAATGTTGAGATCCTGTGATTAAGACCCACCCTGGCAGGTTCCAAGCATTAGCCAAGAACACTCCAATCTCTTCTAATACCCCCAACTCCAACCCCTCAAGACCCAATCTCCTTCCTGTGTGGCTATGGGAGAAGGTAGGGAGGAAGAGCCTCCAAGTCTCTATATCTTCTGAAGTCACTAAGTATGTTTGGTGTCTTTGTCTCTAGGACCCTGAGGGCTCGCTGACATCTACCACCTCTATGATACATATGGTCTCTGTATCTCTATACTGCAACTTCTCAGCTGCCATTACTGTTCCTGAAGCTATTCTCACTGAAGTGATCCACACTACCTCAATCTTCCTGATATAGCCAGACAGTATCTCATTGGACAGTATACTTGACTATCATTGTTTGTGGTGTGTGTGTGTGTGTGTGTGTGTGTGTGTGTAGTGTAGTGTGTGACTGCAGAGCACTGCGGAAGTACAGGTAACCAAGAGATCAAGACTTAGATATCTAAACAAGGGTCCTCCTTATGAGAAAATAGCCTAGAAGGAGGCTTAAGTGATATTTGGAATCTCTTCACTTAATAGGCTTTTTTAGAATTAGAAGGGACCCGAGAGGTCATCTAATACAATACTTTTATTTCACAGATGAGTACACTGAGGTCCAGAGAGGGGTAGGATCATATAGGTAGTAAGTAACTGAGTGAGGATCTGAAGGTAGGTCTTCTGATTCCAAGGTAAGTTTTCTTTCCCCTACACTATTGCGCCTAAATGAAGGAACTATTCACATCCAGTCTTGGGGATTCACCTTGGGAAGGTAGGAATCCAGGGCCCTAGAAGGACCCTACACACACACACACACACACACACACACACACACACACACCTCCCAGATGTCTCAGACTTCACAACAGAAGCTGGGTAGGTGGTTCACATGGCCAAGTATGGAGGGGAGGAGGTAGGGGGTTCACAGATACTCTCAGTCATCTGGGGCTGTCATAACCTCTCCCTGGCCTGGAGGGATAGAAGTGGGGGGAACTTCACTTAACCTTTCCTGCACTGGCATTGGGGGGCAGCCCTCTACACTCTCCCCCTACTGTTGGTTTCTTACGCTCCTGCCCATTGCTTTCCTGCCACAATGCCTTCTCCATGGCTCTCTCTGAACCTCTGCCCCAGTAGCAGCTGCAGGACCTTGATACAGCACTCATCCAGAACTTGGATTGCTCTGGATTCTGCTCAGGCAGAATTTGGCCTGGCAGAAGGTGTGCCCCCCCACCAATTCCCAGGGATGGAATGACTCTGAAGGGGTCCTCCTAGAAAAGCTTGTTCACAGCAGCATCTTGCTGGCAGTGCTAACATTTTGGTCAAGGCAGATACATCCACTGACGAGTTCAGGCTTGGCTGTGGTATGAGCCCAGCCAGGCCAGAAGTGTCCAGGTGCTGCACCTTGGAACATCCTTTTCCATCTGCTGCAGCTGAACCCTAACGAAACACATGGGAAAGGGAACCTCATTTGTGATCCAGGCTCTAGGAAAATAGGGAAAATAGGACCTCTGTGAGGTCTGGGAATGATTAAGATGATTAATGATAACTGCTCAAAGAAGAGGGTTTGGTCCAGGTGGATAGTACAAGGGACACTGAAAAAGGAATGTGCTGATGGAAGTCAGATCAATTAGAAAAGGCCTGAGATGATCCCCAGAAGGGGACAGAGACAGAGAGCAGGAAACACAGGAGGACCAGAGGAGTAGAAAGGATGAATTGCTAGGACTGAACTTTGACCAAGGGCTGAAAAAGTATTTGGGGAGGTTCAAGACCTCGGGACATTCTAGCAGCTCAAAGGGGGTCATAGGCCTGCAAGGGCAACAGCTCAAGGGTAGAGGCAAAACCCCACAGGGGAATCTCCCCATCCCAGTCAGGAAAGCTGGGGGCAGGGGAGGAGAGGAAGCATAAAGGGAAGTTGGCTCTAGATTGCACAGAGAGAAACAAGCTGGCTCCAGAAAGAATTGTCCCCTAGGACAGGGGCTAAGTAAGGAGCCAGGGAAAAATCAGTATGGAGTAGTACAAAGGGCACACATAGGAATTAAAATCAGAAGACTTTTGTTCAAACCCTCACATTATTGCCTGCTACCTCTATGACCTTGGACAAGTCTCTTGGCCTCTGGGCTTCAGTTTTCTCATCTGTAAAATGGGAGAGGTAAATGGATGGCATGATTTCTGAGATTCCTTCCAGTTCCTATGAGCCATAAAAACTTGTACATTGAGCCAAGCTCAAGTCAATGACCACACTATGTCCCTGTAAATAAATTGCCTAGATATAGTACATGTCTGAGGCCCCACCTAGAAACAGGAGAGGAGCTCTGCATGCTCAGCAGGTGGCATGAGTTGGGAGGATGAAGAATGATTCTCTCAGAGAGCAGTAGGGGAGCAGCATCAGAGAGAAGCTGAGGAAAAGTCGGGGACTGTCCCAAGGGCTTGGTCTTTGCTGAAGGAACCCCAGAACCATTGTGAGGTTATCACATGCAAACACATCCAGGAAAACTTCTCTCCAAGGTACTTGGGTTGGTGACATCACCAGAAGGTCCTACCCTGGCCAGGACCAGCCCCACCATGATGATTCAAGCAATCGGATGTGGCTCCCACACGGCCTCTTCCCAGAGCCAATACATAACATAATGAGAAAAAGGAGGGATTTCCAGGAGAGTTCCTGTTCAGAATTTTAATGGACATATAGACCAAGCATATGGCTAGAGAAATGGAGCCCTTTGATCCTGTAAAAACGTCCCTGAAACTCCAGCTCTGAATGGACAGATTGGAGTGTTCCTGAGATCCATCATTAATTCTTAAAGGGCCTAGGAGGTTACACCCAACCCCAATTCTTACTCACTGTTTTGCTCCAAGGAGTGTTTCTCCTCCTGAAGCCTTTTTCTAGCATGTCCTTAGACTTTATAAGAAAGGAAAGACCCGAAGCCTGAGCCCTCCACCCCTTTCCTGTCCCCAAGTGGCTCACCACCGATGCTTTCCTCAACACACCAGTAGTGGACACTGAAGCCAAAGTACCAGATGAGCATGGGTTCCCCCACATCATACAGCACCTACAGCTTCTGTGGAACTTCAGTGCTCTCAATATTGATCATATGGCCAATGAATAGGCCAGGGCATACAGCTTCATGGCCAGGGGAAGTGAGGTATGAATTAGCTTGGAGGGAGAATAGGAAAGGCAGAGATGTTACTTACTACCCAATGAGAACCACCAAGACAGGAACCTTGGGGATAAGGGAGACACAAAGGAGGCATGGTATTATATAGTGGGCTAGAGGAATAACATTTCATTTGACCTCCAAGGAAAAGGAACCAATATAATGTGGAAAAGGACTGAGCAGAGGGAACATTCGTGCATATAAGAGAAAATGTCTGTGACCATCTGTCAGTTAGAGTTTTGTGTGAGGGTGCCTTCTGGAGGGACAGGGGGGAGATGGTATCTGCAATTGTGATTTCATTGGGGTTGGGAACTCTCAGTGAGGCACCCCCATACCAATGCATATTTTTAACTATACAGCAACTTACTATCTTAGACCCTGGAGCACAAATTCACTTCGAGCACGGAGAGTAAATGACTTGCCTGGGTCATACAACCAATATGTACCAAAAGCAGCAGAAGAACCCCAGTTTTCTTGGGGATCAGCTCTTTATCCACTTCTCCATGCTAACTTCTATGTGTCTTATGTATCTGTAAACGGGAGAGTGTGTATATAACAATAGTTCACATTTTTACACTGCTATACTTAAAAATGTCCTGTGAGGTAGCTATTGAAAGTGTTGTTACCTCCATTTTACAGACAAAGAAACTGAGACTCTCAGAGGCTAAAGGACTTAATGTCACATAGTAAGTAAGTGGTAGAACAGGAACTTGAACTCAGGCCTCCTGGATTCTAGTCCAGTGCCCTTTGGAGTGTAAATTCTTGGGATACTATCTTACCTCACACTGGTTCCTACACTGACAAAGTGAAACATATTATTTTTCAAACTACTCAAGAATACAGTGCTATCTACACAGGCTCAGAGAGTTATTTGCTCCCAGATTTGATGTAACTAATAATCCACACCCTTGCTTAAAGCAGCATTTCCCAGAACTGTGCATAGCCATTGGGGAACCCTCATGCCTCAAAATTAAGGACTGTCTGAGACTCGTGAGGCCAACAGAGCAATAGAAGATGAAAAGGGCATGCCCCAGTTGACTATTGTATAAACTTGTTATATTATATAAAGATGTCAAGAAGAACTCTGACTGAATTTTATATCATACTGGTGAGGCCACAACAGGGGAGAATTACAAATAAAAAAAGTTTATAAATAAGCCCTTAAATCCTACAACAAGGATGTCCCTAGAACTGAGTCAGGAGGGGCTCATTGCCAAAGTCTGTCACTGCCTCCTCTCAGCTCTGATTGAGCTTTGATCTAAATGACCATTACACTTTAGCAGGCCACCCAGGACAAGTTTCTCTAGCCTCTGAGTTCTCCATAATGTTGAGCTGCTCCATCTCCACATCATATTAAGGTCCTTTTCCTTGACCGTCAAAAGAAATGTTATACTTCTATCTCCACGCCCTACAATGTCATTCTTGGCACTCACTAGCTCAACTCCTGAGACAGCCAAATCCAGTCCTGAATCTTGCTCTCTTCCGTGAGAGAGGAGATAGTTATGGCAAATTTAAGAAAAAACCAAATACCTATAATCTTCAATTCCCAAATCACCGAGCTCTCAAGTACCCAGCCCAGTGTTTGACACTGAAAAGGGGAAGGCCTTAATAACCCATAGCTCTCCTCTGCCCTGAAAGTGAAAGGTAGATGAAAGATAACCCCAACATACAGACCAGCATTGCCTGGTTAACTCACTTCCAGCTTTAGGCTAGTCCAGAATGTCTCTGTTTCTATCTCTGCTAGAACACGAGGAGCTCCAGGCTCAGCCCTGGTGGATTTTTTGTAATGATTTTTTGTAAAGAAAAAGCTTCCTCCAGGACCCTTCCGACCAGAATATAAGAAAACCTGTTTCTTCAGTTGGTGACAGAAGCAATTTCTACAAGCAAAAAAAAAATAAAAGCCCTGGGCTTCTCAGATCATGAATAAACTTGGTATTTCCATTAGTTTTTCATGAATAATTCATGAAACCCATGATTAATTCAGATTCATGAATTATTTAGGAATAATTCTGGAACATTCTGGTCAATTCATTTTCAAGCAGCAAAGTCAGTGAGTCAGATTCAGGGGTCACATAGAGTGTTCTTTCCTTCTAGACACTGGAGGAGAGGTGTCTCATTCATACATTCTGATATCGACACAGAGCCTCAAGAACACACAAAAATACACACTCACAATATGTTCATACTGGCACATACAGAGACATAGCACATCTTCACACAAGTGAACACTCACAGACACAAATTCACTGACACCTACAAAGAAACATACCTGAGTCTACATCCAGACATAGCCATAGAGCCTGGTCTAAAGTAACCACTGCTTCCACATGGCCTTATGCTAACTCCCTCATTCATCTTTCTCCTACCTGGTACAGGCTCCAAACAAACCACACATAACCCCAACTACAGAACCTCCCATCAGCCCAGAGGCTATTTCTCAGTTTCTTTTGCCACAGATATGGGCCCACCCCTGTAGACCTAAGAAAGCCTTATGTTCATAGTTATTCAATCACTAGAAGATTTGCAAAGGGCAATATCTCTCCTGCTATCCTCTTTCCCCTAAGGTACATTCATGTTCTGACATTTACAGATACAGAACGTACTTGCATGAGACTATGGAGAAACCATTTTATCTCTACTTTAAAGCCTTGCTCAGTTTTAAATTCTCTTCTGATTTGACTTGGATTTATAATTCCAAGCTCTCAAAGAAACAGACATACCAAAAACAGTTAAGTTAAGATGGTGATTGCTAAGTGACCATTAGAGATATGGAGACAGAGATATATAGAGAAAAAGATAAATATATAGAGAGATAGAAAGAGACAAAGAGAAATACATAGATATTATACACATTGATACATGCAATACTTTTATATGTGCTATATAGATACACATACGTAATATATATGTAAATATATAAAATATGTATGCTATATGTAATATGTTCCTATTTTAAAGCTATTCCTAATCTAACTCCTTCTTACCTTTCTAGTCTCTTACACTTTGTTCTGAACACATACTTTTGATCCAGTGCTACTGGCCTTCTTTCTGTGCCATGAACAAGAAAATCCCTCTTTTGGCTCTGGGCATTTTCTCTGGTTGCTCCCCATGGCTAGAACGCTCTCCCTCTTCATCTCCACCTATTGGCTTCCCTGGCTTCCTTTAAAGCTCAATTAAAATCCCATCATCTGCTTCTAGTCATTTCTTATTTATCCTCTATATAGTTTATTTGTTGTCTCCTCCATTATATTGTGAGCTCCTTGAGGGCAGGGACTGTCTCTGGCCTCTTTTTGTATCCTCAGTGCTCAACACAGTGTGTGACATATAGCAGATGCTTAATAAATGTTTATTGTGTAAATGTTTTGCATGATTGCAAATGTATGACCTTTATCAAATTGCTTCCCTTTTCAATAAGTGGGGAGAGGAAAGAGGAGGGAAGAGAATTTGGAACTCAAAATTATAAAAAACAAAACCAAAAAAAACCCCAAAAGTTAAAAATTGTTTTTACATGTAATTGGAAAATAAAATAAAATATTAAAACTTAAAAAATGTTTATTGACTGATTATACCATATATACATACCATAATATATGCATATTATATACACAATGTATTTATATATACCATATACTACACATGTATATACACTATCTATAATATATTTATATATACTATATATACAAATTTATTTATATTATATATGTGATCCATTTCTATATTCCAGATATCTTTATATATGCCATGTGTAAAAATATACTTAATATAGAAATATATTATATATGATATATTTGTATATTTGTGTATGCTATATAAAAACATATTATACATTATATGTATGTAACCTATTTATGTATGCAATATACAAAAATATATTACATACTGTATGTATACAATGAATTTATATTTGCTATATACAACATATTTATATATGCCACAATTATTATATGCTATATGTTTATGCTATATAAAACATTTATATTTGCAATATAGTGATATATAATATAAATAAAAATCTAGCAAAGGCACTATGTATTTATGTATATTATATTTGTACATATTTATTGAATTGTATCTGGCATGTCTGACCCATTGTGACCCCATTTGGGGTTTTCTGACAAGGGTACTAGAATAGTTTGCCATTTCCTTCTCCAGCCCATTTTATAGATGAGAAACTGAGGCCAATAGGGTTAAGTGACTTGCCCAGGGTCACACAGTTAGAGGCAAGATTTGAACTCACAAAGATGAGTCTTACTCACTTCAGGCCCAGCATTCTATCCACTGTGCCACCTAGCTGCCCCATACGTATACGTATACACACACTGATTAGTCAACACAAGCTTTGGCTTCAATGGCCAACATTCTCATGTTAAACAAAATAATCACCTGAAAAGAAATCACATTCTAATTGGAGAAAAGAATTATGGAATTCACTATGATGGTGAGGTATCATTTCTATGTGATAGACAGCTTTCTCTTCCTAATAACTTTTGAACAGAAAAGGTAAAAATAAAAGTGTGGTGCAAAAAAGCCAGGATTGGTAAGGATATTGCTTTAATTAGCCCCTCTACCTAAACAAAATATATGGCCCTTGTGGCTGATAAAGAGGAAAGTCCATAGTAGACAAGAAAAGTAATCTACAAGAGATTTTGACTGACTTGTGGGATTTAATCAGGTTTGGCTTCCCCCATGCCCAGATTCCCTAAGATGGAGGGATCTGCTTCTGGAAAAAACCATTCTGTGTTAGGCTGCATCTTTTAAATGTACCTTAGAGGGGATGAAGGTCTTGTTCACACAAAGAAGAGTCACCAAGAACTGAGTGACCCCAACCCATTTAGGCCCTGTGACCTCATTGGACCACATGATTTAAGATGCATGGTAATTTCTGCCATAGAACCTCAACACTGAAAGGAGTTCAGGGCACCGTAGACTTCCCAAACATCTCCTCCCTGGGCAGACTGGGGAGACACCCAAGATTTCTATTTTGTCAATGACCATTTCCCAGCAGTGGAAAATTGAGGATATTATTATGAAGTACCAAGATTTGTGAGCTGAGCTGCTTAGTCAAAACCAAACTCATCAAATGCTTCTGGACTGATCACTGGTAGGAGCTGTTTGGGCTTGGCCCTGTCCTTAGATCTATATGGAGGATGGTGGGAGAGGGCTGTGTCTGCATAACAGGCAGCTAGGATCGGTCAACACACTGGGTGGGGCCACCAAAACCAAAGATAATGTAACAACTGGAATGTGTCTTCTACTAGACATGGGTATAATTTCCTATGTCCAGGGGGATAAGAATTCCACTACCCCAGATTAGTGCTGTCAGTTCTGTACCAGCTTCCCTTTGTTTATCCCATCTTAAAGACACACTGCTTCTAAGCATCCCAGGCAATCTGGAGTTGGGCTCTTTGTTTGAATAGTGTCAGCCTCTAGGAGCTTTTACTCATCGAGCCTCATTTGCCTGGGTGGACTGAGCAGATATCAATGAGGCAAAGCAAAACACTCTTCTTGTGTACTTTTCGTATGAGTGAATGTGTTCATGTGGTTTATATATGTAAAGTAAGTTACATGCACACCAGTAGTCCTGGGTGTGCAGGGGGGAGGGCTCCATAGTGTTCTTTAGAGTACTATATCTGGACAAGACTCCTGTCTAAACTCAAGCTGTATCAACTCACTTCCATTGTGTATGAATGAATAGAACCTAGAGATTCCCCAAGCCCTGAGCACCTAGCTCAGTTGCTCTGTAGGAGTGTAGATGGCCTTAAACTCTTTAATCAATCAATTAGTCAACATTTATTAAGCACCTACTGGTTGCCAGGCACTGTGCCAAGAACACAATTGCACAATTATCTCCTTTGCTCAGTCTAGACAAATGCACTCATTTCCAGCATAGCTCATAACTGTCTTGGCTCATTTCACCACTATCCCATTTGGCTCCTACTCTCACTTTCTCTTTTCATCATGCTCCCAAGAACCACTCACTCACATATAAATTAAGTGGAAGTTTTAGGCAGCAAAAACAAAAGTAACAATATTGGCTTTAAACTCTCAGCCTCTTAATTTCCGGTAAAGTTTAAAACTTCAATTCCTTAGCCCTTTTCTTCTGTGCTTTTTTCCCATCCCACCCCTCTTGGGTGTATCCAAAGGCCTTATGGAGAAAGTACTTCCAACATTCTGATTTCAATAATAAAGAGGAAAGGTAAGAGAGATCATTTCACTGTGTTCCATTTCTCCTGTCCCTACAATAGCCCTTGGGAAATTATTTCCATCTCTTGATGTACAAGCTGAGCCAATGATTTCCTCTTCCTGATCAACAGCACGAACAGATAGCATCTATCTTCCAGTCACCTCCCCATGTGTGCCTTTGAAACAAAAAGGGCAAAGGTGAGTCAGTCAGGATTTCAGAGCTGGTTGGGGGAGGTCCCCACCCTGATGGCTCCCTCCACATGTTATAGTCATGCCCCAGGGTTCCCAATCCAACTGAATAGGAAAATACAGAAAAGAGACCCTATTACAAGCTCTAATCCCTGGACGTCCAGAGAAACATCAGTCTCTTTTAAAGTCCCTCAGTTGCTTGACCTCTTGTTTGATCTCTTTCACTCCATTCACTATAATCCCCTCAGACTATTCAGCGCCACACTTCCAATTTTTTTGGCTTCTTAAGATGAGGATGGTGCAGGAGAAAGGGGTTACAGCTGTACAGCCAGAAGATGTCACAACAAATGTTACATATATTACTCAAAAAAACCAGTTTGAGGCAGCTGTGGCATGACATATGGATTAACTTAATTGCAATTGTTTTTCAGACCTTCTTTCTGGCAAATAACCCTTATCCCTTGTATGGATGAATTTATGCATTTAATGAGCAAGAAGCATGGGCCTTACCAGAATACATCCAAGTTTAGAAAGGTGTTCAGCTGGTCTTCCTCATCACTAATAACACAGTGGACACAGTGCTAGACTTAGAGTCAAGTAGGTCTGAGCTTGAATCTTTGCTTCTGACACTTATTAGTTGTGTAACCCTGGGCAAATCCCTTAACCTCTTTCAGCCTCAGTTTCCTCATCTGTAAACTAGGGACTATAACAGGCACTACTTTACAGAATTGTTGTGAGGATTAAATAAGGTAATATGTATAAAGTGCTTTGCAAACCTCAAAACTATATGTAAATTAGATATAATTGTATTATTATTTTATTGTTGTTTTTGCAAAGAAGGGAAGCAGGTTGTGCCCCTGCATTGACTTCCGTTGCCTCAGTGAGGTTACCATCCCTAGCCACTATCTAATTCCTTTGATTTCAGGTACTCTGGCTGTGCTCAGAGAGCACAGATGTGAAATTGCAAAGGGCACGTGTCTGTTAACCCTTGACCTTGTACAGCCCCTTTTAACACATTCTACAGGTCAGAGTCACAGAACCTGCCACTTTTTTGTGGGGCAATTGGAGTTAAGTGACTTGCCCAGAGTCACACAGCTAGTGATTGTTGTTACGTGTCTGAAGCCACATTTGAACTCAGGTCCTCCTGACTCCAGGGCCAGTGCTCTATCCATTGTGCCACCTAGCTGGCTCAGAACCTGCCACTTTTAATTATGCACCTCGAGAAGCCTTATTGCCCTCAACAGAGCTGCAGAAAGTAGGTTGCATCACCCTATATGCCCAGACCGGAAGTCTGGCAAGATCTTTTTTGAGTCCATCACAATGCAGGTCTTTCAGATCCTTCGCCTGCAGCCTTCCTCCCATTCCCTTATAGCCACCACCCATAATACTTATTTGAACACTCCTTTTCCTGCATTCTGCAGGGAAGGTTGTTTAGGAAATAACCAGACAAAGTCTGTGTACTGCCATGGCTGCTGCAGAGACTTTCAATGACTTATGGTTGGGGAATCCCCTAGCCAGGCTCTGTCATCATCCTGTGGGATCCATCTCCTCTTGGTCAACACTTGACATTTGCACAGGAACAGATGCATCCTGTCAGTCTAGTTACTCATAACAGCTCTTTCCAGATAAACATTAGCTTAACCCACAATACAGCCCCTTTCTGTTGTCGTTCAGTCATTTCAGTTGTGTCTGACTCTTCATGACCCCATTTCAGGTTTTCTTGGCAGAGATCTAGAGTGATTTATCATTCCCTTCTCCAGCACATTTTACAGATGAAGGAATTGAGGCAAACAGAGCTAAGTGACTTGCCCAGGGTCACACAGCTGTAAAGTGTCTGAGGCCAGATCTGAACTCAAGAAAATGAGTCTGATTCCAAGCCCAACGCTCTATCCAGTGTGCCATCTAGCTACCTGATAGCCCCTTTATCTCAATTTTATTCCTTAGAATTACAGTAAGTAGAAGATAGCCCATCATATATAGTATAGACATTGAAAGTATTTGGTTAGGCCCTCCAGGTTGGCAAATTCTGCTTTCTATCATTTGCTTAGAGAAGTCTTGGTAGATCTTTTCAATTTGTGCCATGGCCCACTTACATGGTATTCTGATTTTTTTTCCAGCACGAGCCATGATGCAAATTCAAGAGATTGTCACCTAGCTTCATCTTTCTTACCTGAGTTTGGTACAGTGGAAAGAGCACTGACTCTGGAGTTAAAGGTTCTACCTTCAAATCCTGTCTCCTTGGTTTATTACTGGGAGATCTTGAGCAAGTTACTTTATCCCCCTGGGTCTTAGTGTCCTCATCTATAAAATTAGGAGGTTGGCCTGGATAGTCTCTAAGGTCCCTTCTAGCTCTGTGTCTGTGATCCTAGGACCTTGATTTATATGGCAGACCCAAGAAATTCATCACTTGTTATTGTTGTTTAGCTGTTTTCAACTTTCTGTAACCCCATTTGGAGTTTTCTTAGCAAAGATACTGGAGTGGTTTGCCATTTTCTTCTCCAGCTCATTTTACAGATGAGGAAACTGAGGCAAACAGGGTTAAACGACTTGCCCAGGGTCACACAGCTACTAAGTTTCTGAGGCCAGATTTGAACTCATGAAGATAAGTTTCTTGATTCCAAAGGTTCCATCCACTGCGTCACCTAGCTGTCCCCATCTCCTATTACATCTAGGTAACCTTTCTATTGTGGGTCAAGAAGAATTATAAATGGGTCTAATATACCTACAGATGATATGGAACTGAGGTCAGCCAGCAGGAGCTAAGTCTCCACAATGCTTCATAGGGATTTAGAACTTTTACAGATGTTCCAGGGTATTCAGTAGCCCCTGACATAACTATTGAGAAAGGGGATCTAATTCAAGTGGCACATCAAATAAGATAGGACCTTCCTGATACCAAATAGGAGACTCTATGACTGTGACCTTGCTATAACACCCAAACTCAGATTTCCTACTTTCTGTAGAGAAAGATACCTTCAGGGTGGCTATTGAGGACAGCCTGGATTTAAAGAGTATTTTCTCTCTTTAGAAATTAAGGGTAGAGCAGTACTTGCTAACATTGGGGAAGATAAACTGCCAAGGACCTGGGAGCATGGGGTTGGGCATTCTCTCACTCATAACTGGCAGGAAGCCAAGAGCATATGGTCCGGCCCCCACGTCTGCCTCTGTTGCATCCATTCTTTCCAACTTCTAAGCCTCATGAGTTTCAAAAGGTCACTAGGGGTTTTGGAATGCAGTCCATGCCAGGTTTAACAGCCAGATAGCCTAACATTGATGCCCTGAGGAACAACCTTTAAGACCCAACCCAGCTGTAGTTAAGACTCATCCAGCTGCTATGCCATATTTGGAAGTGAATTTGGTGGGGATGGGGGTGGGGGTGAAAGTTATGCAAAAACTGAATCAAGTCTGAGCTCACTCTCCCCAGGGACTAAAGTGGTATAGCAAAGACTGCCCCCAGGTGTTAGGGGAAAATATTTCTACCTCTGTTCTTGTTACTTCTTTGAAGTAAAAATCCCTTTGAAAAACTTGAAAAAGAGAAAGGGAAAGGAAGTAAGGAAGAAAGAGGGGGAGAGAGAGAGAATGAGAGAAAGGAAGGGGGGAAGGAGGAAGGAAGGAAGGAAGGAAGGAAGGAAGGAAGGAAGGAAGGAAGGAAGGAAGGAAGGAAGGAAGGAAAGAGGTAAAGGAAGAGGAGGGGAAGAGAAGGAATGGAAGGGAAGGGAAGAGAAAGGAAGGAAAGAGAGAGGAAGGGAAGGGAAAGAATTAAGAGTGGAGCCCTAGGCCATCTCTTGGTTATAGAACTACCACTAGCTTTCCTTAACAGGAAGACATAATACCAGGGTGGAACAGGGTGGTGGCTGTCAAAGGCTACCCTGGAGAACTGCCAGTCCCATTTAGAGGGCAATAAAT
The DNA here is from genome assembly GCF_003287225.1 of Phascolarctos cinereus. Classification (NCBI taxonomy): domain Eukaryota; kingdom Metazoa; phylum Chordata; class Mammalia; order Diprotodontia; family Phascolarctidae; genus Phascolarctos; species Phascolarctos cinereus. The sequence goes on along the minus strand of NW_027555714.1, from coordinate 8,160 downwards.
AAATAATCACAGTCTTGATGAATCTCAAGAATTTTTTATTTCAGCGAGGCCCATACTTTATTTGGATATCATCCCCAACGGGCATTATTATTTTCATGCTTTTTTCTATGGATGATTCACATGCCTGGAATGAAAACACCACTGCCAATTCGCTATCACAAAGTATGGAATGTGAGGAGAAAGAGACATTGGTAGAGATGTCATTTAGCCTTTGAGGTATGCGTGGCATTATTTGAAAGCAGGCCTAGCTAGAGCACTGGTTTTTCCAGGGTCAGGTTGTAGCATCACTACACTATAGAGAAGAGGACTTATGGTCCAGGACTGTCAGTGCCCTACCTAGGTATATAGCAGCTGGCATTATAGCGTTGGCTGTGACCAATGTTAACGAATAGATAGACCTTGGCTGAAGCCATGGGTCTCCTATAGCTGTTGGTAGTACTTCATTCACAATAGTATCAAGCAGGGCTTTGTTTTACAATTTATATAATCCATGGTCCCAGGGAAATACCAGTAGAAGAATTAGTATTATTTGATTGTCTGTAAGAGATAGAGAGCAGATCACACATAAATGTCAATTTATGATGTTCATGTCCCCTCTCAAAGGCCTCCAGGAAAGTTCCCACCACATTCGCCAATGGAAAAAAAGAAAGAAAAGTCCCTAGGAGAGAGTACTGCCAGCATCATGGTCTTAGGGAGCATCAGGGTAGCTAAATCAATCAGCACAATAACTGAATCAGGATAAATGAGCTATTGAATGAATGAAAAAATATTTTAAAGCACTTACTATAATCCACATATTTCCCTCCTTAAGAATACCCAGTTACATTCTCAATTTGGGCCTGATCTGCCTGGCCTTACATAGTCCCTCTCCTAAAGTTTAGTTCTTACTTATTTTTGTCTAGAGGGCATTTTTTCTCAAGGGCAAGTAGTGGGGGAAAAAAAGAAGCAATGACTGTCCTCACCACTGGAATGGGATGATCACAAACCAGAAGTTTCTCTCAAAGAAGCAAGTGTGAGTGACATCCAGAGGTTAAAAGACACTGCATAGCAAAGGAATTGAGGAAGATAGGTTCTAATCTATGACAAACAATCCAAAATTGGAGTGTGTATAGGAATGATGTCATGAAGCCATATGAAAGAAATCAAAGCACTGGGATGAATAAAGCGGAAGAGTGCAGAGAGCTGAGGCTAAAAAAAAAAAATCCAGACAGGAGCAGACTTCTGGGTTGTCTGCAAAGGAAGGTTGGTACTGCTCAGCTGTCTGAGCTTCAGTTCTGCTCTTATGAGTCACTGAGCCTCAGCCCCTAGGAATTAATTCTAGGAAGCTTTTGAGCCAAAAGTTAAGAGATTCAGGATGGGCCAAAAGAAGTGTTTTAGTCAAGACTCAGACAAACCTGTACAGTCCCATACTCCAATACACTTCACCAGAGGTACAGACGGATAGATGGAGATAGATCTGGTAAGGCCATGGTAAGTTCTGGTTGTTGTTTTTGTTGTTGAGTCATTTCATTCATGTCCAACCCTTCATGACCCCATTTGGGGTTTTCTTGGCAAAGGTACTGCAGTGGTTTGCCATTTCCTTCTCCAGCTCATTTTACAGATAAGGAAACTAAGGCAAATAGGGTTAAGTGACTTGCCCAGGGCCACATAGCTAGTAAGCATCTAAGGATTTGAACTTAGGAAGATGAGTCTTCCTGATTCCAGGCCCAGCACTCTATCCACTGTGCCATTTAGCTGCCTGGACCTTCTATTCTCTCACAACAAAGGTTTGATGGGTAGAGTTTAGAACTATTATGGCCACAGAGCAGAGCGAATACAATTGTGGGAGCTAGGTACATTGGAAGCATACCCACCAAATGCCAATGGGTCATCTGAGTAAATAGCAGAAAAACATCAGAAATTATATCAAAGATTTATACTTAAAGTAGAACCTATGTAGGTTCTGAACATAGAACACAGTAAAACAAAATTTACCCCCAAACAAATCAAGCAACAAGACAAAAGTCCTTACAGGCAAATTCACAAGCAGAGATGATAGCTCCAAGTAAAAAATGAACTCCTAGAAAGGAAATTGAGTCAAAGTAGAGACCAAAGGAGTCAGAGATGCCAGGCCTGATAATTTAAGTCATTTACGATCCACTCAACACCCATATCTATTTGTACTGGGAGCAGGTTGACTAGGCTTCTCCTCTTTCTTCTTGTTTAACAAGATGCACCCATGTCATTAGCTGACTTGGACACTATCCCTCCTACTAGGCCCAGGGACTTAGGTTTAGCAATGGAATGTTTTGATTAATCCTGGAACATGGAAGATACAGGCAAACTCTCAGAGATTTACCTCGTGTCTATGACCCTTACGATCCTTCAGGTGTTACAGGCATCTTCAGGGACTTCAAGGACTCAAGAATTCAAGATGAATTCTTCCTGCCTACTGATCATTACCCAAGAAGGATATAAGGACAATGGAAGCCAGGCTCAAGATGAGCTGGGAGGGGCAGGGTCCTATTGAAAATGTGGTGACTCCGTAGGTAGGCTAGCATCTTCCGATATTAGACCACAAGAATGATAATCCACTTCACTCCGAATGGAGTGACTGCCCAGTTGAACAGTTTCCTAAAAGATAAGTGTAGCTATGTCAGGTGGTTAACCAGACCTCTTTTCTGACCTGTAAGCTTTCCTCAGCAGAATGATACAAATCAACCCCTTATTTATAAACAATCTTGACTACCTAAAGAAGAATGTGTACCTTGGTCTGAGTGCCCTATAATTCCTCCTTGTAAGTATATGCCACTAGAGCCATATTATGAGAAGTGGATGAAAGGAAAAAGTAGGCTGAAATCCATGGTATATCTACTGTATATACATAGATGTTTGCAAGCTTGCTCCCTGCTTAGAAAATGAATTCCTTGAGGGCAGGGACCTTTGTATCCCCATCACTTAACATAGTGCCTGACACATAATAAGTACTTAATAAAAATTTTTAAACTAACTGATTTGCATGAAATAATATGTTGCAAGTGGACAAGGGAAATGAATCATATATAATAAATCCAGACAGTTTTTCTGGTGAAATCTCAAAAAGTGCTCCAGGATATAGTTTGGCTGCTAAGTGGCGCCATGGATAGCATGCTGGGCCTGGAGTCAGGAAGCCCTCAATTCAAAGCCAGCCCAGACACTTACTAGCTGTGTGACTCTGGGCAAGTCACTTAGTCTCTGTTGGCCCCAATTTCCTCCACTTTAAAATGGGAATTATAACAGCACCTACCTCACAGGGCTGTTGTAAGGATCAAACAAGACAACATTTGTAAAGTGCTTAAATGCTTGTTTCTTTCCTTCCTTTCCTTTCCTAGGTGGTATATTCATTCTGCCTATCCGAGGAGGAGTCAGGATATGAAAGAAGAAATGTTGCAGACCAAAGGTATGAGATGAATTGCAGACCATAATTGGGGGTGAGCTGGGCAGGAAGGCCACAAAACTAAAACTCTTCTTTGAATGAACAGGCAAGGAGTGTCAGTGGCAACAGGCAGGCCACCGCAAGGGATGAAGTAGACTGTTATCGCTACTGATATGTTGATCTTGTCCCAGAGTGACGGCAAGTCTATGATAAAGTCCAAGGTTAGTGATGCCCATAGCTGCAAAGGCTTTGGGAGGTCCATAATAACCTCACTGGTTTTCTCACAGAGTCCTGAGCCCAGGCACATATTTTGCAGGATCTCACATAGCGTCTTACATTATTTCTGATTCAGGATACCAGAAGCCCCATGGGACCATGTGCAGGATTTTAAACAACCCAGTATTTTGCATAGCTAGGCTATGATGACATAAGAGAAGTACATCTCAATTAGCCTCTGGGGAATTGAGACTGGGAGTGGATAGTTGGAAATCACTTCCCCTTGGGGGAGAGAGGAGAGGCATCATACTGGCTTGAAGGGCAGCCATCTGTCTAAAGGTGTACATAAATTAGCCTCACCACCTGTGTTTAGATAGCTGCGAAGTTTGTCAGGAGTAAAGGGTTGCCAAGGGGATGGCTATGCAAAGGAATACTATCTTCTGGCTTTCAGGAATAGCTTATTGTTTTCAATGCTCTGGAAGATGATAATATAGATGATGTTCACATGGTGCTTTAAGGTTTCTAAGGCATGTACAATGTAGGGTCCACTGAAGTTAGCTAGGCAGTGTAGCAGATAAAGTACTGTTCTTAGAGTCCAGAGATCTGAGTTCTAATTCTGCCTCAGATCCTTACTTGTTCTGTGACTCTGGGCAAATCACATAATCCCTCTCAACCTAAATTTCTTCATCTATAAAATAGGAATAATGACATCACCTAATTCACAGGGTTGTTGTCATGAGGTTCAAATGAGATAATATACATGAAGGGCTTTGCAAAATTACAAGGTGCCATACATTTTAACTCTCATCACTAGCTAGCTATCACTTGATCAGGTGGCTTATAGGAACCTCTTAAGAGATCATGACTGGAAGTATGGTGAGAGGGGAAATTATGGAGCTTAAACATTGCTTAAGTGGATAGGCAAGTGACATCAGTGGTAGAGGTCAGGTCCCCACAATGGACTAAATGAATTTTCTCTCACAGGGTGCTTCATCTGTGGTCCTGTTGATGAAGTACCTCCCATCCTTCCAAAAGCTGATTCCAGGCCCTGGCTAAGAGTAATTATTTTCCCAAGTAGCACATAATTTTGATCTACTAGAATATAGTATTCATGAGAAGAGTACATATGGCCACAGTAGGTTGGATGAACCATCAATTTTGAGAGGACAACTTCAATTAGAATACTGGAGAAATTGTTCTCCACTGTGCGTGTCAATAAATCAATTCCTCAGTAAGCGCTTAGGTGCCCACCATGTTCTAGGCACTGTGCTAGGCACCAAGATATAAAAATAAAATGGACTCTAGCCTTAAGTAACTTATATTCTATCAGGAAAAAAAAAACATATACATAAAAGTATAATAGACTGGTGTTGGCTTAGAAGGGGCTCAGATGCCCAGTACCACTGAGAGTGTCAAATTCTTGGTCATGAACAAAGACCAGGTTTATTACTGAAGGAGCTTAGTCTCCAAAAGACAGGTCTAGCTCATTATACCCCTACCCCTAGAACAAAAGACAGAATCTAAAGTTTAATCATGCCTCATATCCCCAAAGGGGAGTAGAAAGATACAGTGTACAATATGAATCAGATACAAGACAGCTATGTATTTCCTCCACACAAAACAAGTTCTGAAAATGTAGACCCATAAACACACATTGGCAAAGACTTTAAACATGAAACACTGACCCCTAATACTTACTGTATTCTGCTGGGAGGCTAATACTTCAAACATCAAAGCACAAAACACTTTCTAGGACTGCTGAATAGTCATTTTACCTTCACCTCAGCACTGTACTTTCTAACCAGTTCCCTTAAGGTCCGTATCTTCAGGCAAGTGAGGCAAAGGCTTTGGCTAACCCTCCTCTTGATAGTCCTGTTCTCTGAGAATGATGCAGATACAGAAAACTCATCCTGCTTCCATTCAGTTCAAACTAAGAAACCCAGGAGACCCCAAGCTCATAAATATGCTTCCAAGGCTGGAAAAAGGTCTCAGAATTGTTGTTTGGTCATTTATGCTTAAGTCAATTTAAGTCATAAGCATCTATTAAATACATTACGCTAAGTCTTGGGAATACAAAAAAAGTAAAAACCATGATCCCTGCCCTCAAGGAGCTCCCAATCTACTGGGAAAACAAAATGTAACCAGTTATATACAAACAAGATATAGATAGGATAACTTGGAAATAATTACAAAGGGAAGGCACTAGCATTAAGTAGGACCAGGATACTCAAAGAAGAGATAGCCAAGCCCTTAGGATCCCTATTAAGGCTCACCTAGACAAGCACACCTCCTAGTTTTCATGTGTGATCAATCACCAAAGGATGGGAGAGAGAGGCATCCTTGCCTATCCATGGGAAGTACAAGAGAGGGGTTCAGAATCCCCACACACTCAGGAGATGGGAAAAGAGAGAACGAAAGTTGTTTCTCCCTTTATAGTCTAATGAGTGGGCAGCTCTTCCTGGCTCAGCAGCCAACCTTCTTTTTAATGCATTCCCCTCTCTCTGTTACCGTCATAGGAACCAAAGGATTTTGGAGTCATCCAAAAGCACCAAGTCTCTCAGCACTGAGCCAGAGGAATGACCCAGGGAGCCCAGCTCAATTTCATGCACGCTCCATTGAGGAGAACAGTTTAGGTGAGGGGTTCATGGCTACCCCCATTATATAAGTATATAAAATATACACAAAATAAATACAAGGCGATTAAGGTGGGAGAGTATTCACAGTTAGGGAGTGTAGATCAGGTATGGCTTCATGTATAAGGTGAAAGTTAAACTGAGTTTTGAAGTCAACAAGTTCTTCTAAGGGTCAGAGGTGGTGAGGGAATGAATTCTAGGCACCAGGGACAATTGTTGCAAAGTCTCAGAAAGGGAATGTGGATTGTCAAATGTGAGAAATAGCAAAAAGGTCATTTGTATGGACTGTAGAATATAAGAAGTGGAGCGAAATATAACAAAGTTCGAAAGGTAGAGTGGAGCCAGGTTGTATAGGGCTTTAAAAGCCAAATGGTGGCGTTTATATTTGACTTTGGAGTTTATCAAGTAGAGGAGCAACATGATCAGATTTGAACTTTAGGATGATCCATTTGGCAGCTGTATGGAGGGTGGATTAGAATGTGGAAAGACTTGAGTCAGTAAGACTGGTGAAAAGATTATTGCAGTGGTCTAGGGGAGAATCATGAGGGCCTTCACTAGGCTGCATAAGGAGATAAAGGGGATGGATGGGAGAGATATTGTGAAGGTAGAAATGATAAGACTTGCCCATGTAGATCAGCCTAGAGCTGATACAAAATAGCATTTAAATCTACTGAAGGTGGCCGCAATTTTTGTCATCTAATGACATGTTTTCAGCATTTGTTTTAGTAAGTCACTTAGGGACACTGCCATCGTGGAGAATCCCTGTGTGAATTACCAGTAATAGCCTTTAAAACTTAAGAATTACTGGGGCAGCTAGGTGGTACAGTGGATAGAGCACCAGCCCTGGAGTCAAGAGGACCTGAGTTCAAATCTGGCCTCACACACATGATACTCACTAGCTGCGTGACCCTAGGCAAGTCACTCAAACCTGATTGCCTCACAAAAAGAAACATTTCCCTTTGCTGTAATTTTATTTGTACCAAACAGCCTTATCTGCTCTCTGTGTAGAGAGACTTCCTTCTAATTAGCTTATGCAGATAATTGTTTCCAAGTATGCACTCTCCCATTACAAATTAATCCATTTTAATTGAGGGGATGCCCAGCAATTGGGAAATGGCTGAGCAAGTTGTGGTATATGAATGTAATGGAATGATATTGTTCTATAAGAAATGATGAGCAGGCAGATTTCAGAAAAACCTGGAAAGACTTGTATGGACTGATGCTGGGTGAAGTGAGCAGAACCAGGAGAACATTGTACACAGTTACAGCCACACTGTGTGATGACCAACTTTTATAGACTTAGCTCTTCTCAGCAATCCAATGATCTAAGACAATTCCAAAAGACTCATGATGGAAAATTCTATTGAATGCAGATTGAAGCATACTACTGGCTCTTTTTTTCTTTCTTATGGTTTTTCCCTTTTGTTCTGTTTCTTTTTTTTCCATAACATGACTAATATGGAAATATGTCTAATACGGTTGTACATGTATAGCCTATATCAGATTGCATGCCCTCTTGGGGAGGGGAGAGGAGAGGAGTAAAAAAAATGGAACTCAAATTTTTATAAAAGTGAATGTTAAAAACTATCTTTCCATGTAATTGGAAAAAAATACTATTAAGTGGAAAAAATAAATTAATCCATTTCCATTCTGGTTTATCAATCAGATTGCTATGATTTAGTTTATAGTAGATCTCTTATCCATAGACTAATAACTCTTAGAGTTTATTGAAACCAGTGCTTTTCTGAACCTGAAAAACCCAGACTTCTTGACTTCAAGACTGCCCTCTATCTACTAGTCTATGCTGCCTCTAAATAGTACTTTAATAGTAGCCATGGCCATTGATCTCAGTGGAGGGCTGTCAGTTAAGCCATTTTGGCTTACACTTACATTAAGAATGATTAGAATTCTGTTCTT
>NW_027555713.1:0-75440 GCF_003287225.1 Phascolarctos cinereus | reverse complement strand
TTTCAGGGTAATAAGGTGATGAAGTATGAGCAGAGAAGTCTTATCCCTAATGCATAATGTGCTCACTTGGCACCTCATTTCCTAGTGGCCCCCATACTATGGCACCTGACCCACCAGCTTGTGCTCAGGTATTTGCTGGATGCAGTCTTTGCCAGCACACCCTACCTCTGACCTCCCTCCACCATTCTTAAGCAAAAGCAGGAAAACTCAACTTGTAGATGAAGAAGAATTATAGGAAAGCAGAAACATGTTCTATCTAGGGTTGCAGGAGTACTCAGCCAGAGAATTAAATAAGAAGACCTGTAGCAGAGTGCCAGAATATATATGAAAGGCAATGGTTGCAGACCTAAAAAAGAAGGATTGACACTAACCTAGGTCTAATTGTGGCCCCCCTATAAGTCACTTGGATCAGGGATGGAGGCAAATGAAAAGTGAATTCCCCAGTGTGGAAGACTGAAATAGCTTTAATGTTCAACCCCAGACGATCCACCATCAAAAGGGAAGGACTGAGAAAGTGAAGTACAAAAGAATATAAGAAAAAATACTGAAATTACCAATAGTCTCATGAGGAAGAAAATCCAGTTAAAGAATTTGGTTAAAAGCCTATAGCACAAGAATATAAATCAATAGGAAAGTCATTAAAGTAGAAGGGAAGATAGCCACCAAGACATCTAAATGATTCCAAACATCTTTGAAGAATTAGTGCATTAACAAAGGAAATTTAACCAATACCTGATAAAGCTGATGGCTTTATGGATTCTTAAGAAGGCATGAAATCATTGCAGAATTTTCCTAAATAGTTCAACACAGAAGTAAGTACCTTGAAAGTAGAAATTAAAAAGGAATGAATGGCAGAATTCATGTCTGGTGCAGCAGATCTTTACCACAAAAGTGCTATGACTATATTGGTACACATAGGATCTTTATTTTTTCTTTAAACTCCTTGAGGTACATACCATGAGATTTCTAAGTCAAAGAGTGTGAAGTTTAGTCATTTTTCTCAAATACTTTCAAATTGCTTTCCAGATTGTTTTCACAGTTCCATTAATAGCATTTACCTGCTTTACCACAAATCCTATAGATTTTATTTCTTAGGCAAAAGGAAACCACTGAAAGACTTTGATTAGACACACTTGGAGCTGAGGAAGATTAGTTTGGCAAATGTGTGAGAGACAGATTAGAAAAGAGATAAAGAGATGGTTATGAATAAGGGCCTATAAATTGGTGGTGACATCACTAATGTAAAAGAGATAAAATCAAGGACTACTCAGGATGTAGAATTAATAGGAACTAGGTAGTGATTAGATACAGAAAGTGGGGGATAAAAGAAAGGAAGATAAACACTACCAATATTTCAAATATGGGAGATAGTTTGGAAGGTTTTAAATGAATTAAATTGGAAGCACAAATGGTAAATCCAGGTAACCCATGATCAAAGGCTAAGGTCCTGGGACAGGTCACGGAGGAAGATATAGATTTTGAAGTACCTTTCCAGAGGAGAGGGTGAAATGTGGGTGAGCTTTTTGAGGAAAAGGATGTAGAATGAAAATGGAAGAGGCCTAAGGAAATACCTATGAGGAACCCCAAGATGAAGGCATGTGCAGATGAAGAGTAGATAGCAATGGAAAGAAGGAACAGTTACTAAGAAAGAAGAGTCTAAGTTTGAAGAAGATAAGAGAGTTGAGAGTATTGAAGCAGGAATGTGCAGAAGATGCCAAGAGGTTACTGAGGATCAAACCTTTGAAGAAAGGCCCAGAGGATGGCACTGAGGAGAAGGGGCTGGAGGAAGAGTATAAGGAATTTCAGAATAAAGTGAAGAACTTCAAGGAGAAAAGATCTAAAGAGAAATGGAGGAAGCAAAAAGACTTAAAGACCTGTAAGGACTAGGAATCCATTACCTCCCAAGAAATCCTGTTGGGAACATATGGAACGTTCTAACTAGTAGGGACTGTTTTTTCCTGATATTAGACTAAAGTTGTCTTTTGGCCAACTTCCACCCTTTGATCCTGTTTCTGCCTTCTGAGGCCAAATGGAAAATGTCCTATTGTTCTCCCCACGAAACCTCTTCAAATACTTAAACAAAGCTATCATATTCTCACTCCATCTAGTCTTCTCCAAGCTAATCATCTCATATTCCTTCAACCAATTGTCATAAGAACTTATTCAAGGCCCTTAATCATTCTGGTACCACTTCTCTAGACTCTTTCCAACTTACCAATGTCCTTCCTAAACTGTGGTGTCTAGATCTAAATAGTATGCATCACATCCAGTTATGAATCAAACTTACACTAAACATATCAAACTGCAGTGAGATAAAACAATCATCGGATCATAGATTTACAGATGAAAGGGATGTTAGAAACCTTCTAGTCCAACACTTTCATTGTACAGATAAGAAAACTACAGCCCAGAAACATTACATGATTTACCTGAGGTCCTACAGACAATACAAGCAGGAGAGCTGAGATTCAAACTCAGGTCTTCCGATTCTAAATCCAACACCTAGCCAATCTAAAATTTCTGTTATTATTCCTTCTATTCATAAGTGACAAGAAATTCAATTTGGTCCAACTCAATAAACCATTCAGTCACTTAGTAAGCATTTATAAGCCTTAATATATGCCAAGCACTGAGCAAAGTGCCAGGGATATAAGGAAACTCAAAAAATAGCTCCTGCCCTCAGGGAGCTCACAATCTAACAGAGGAGATAACATGCCAACAACTATGTACAAGCAAGCTATATACAGGATAAATTGGAAATAATCAACAAAGAGTAGCCAGTAGAATTAAGAGAGGTTGGGAAAGACTTCCTGTAGAAGGCAGACTTTTATCATGGCACTTGAACGAAGCCAGGTATTGGAAATGAGGAGGGATAGTATTCCAGGTATGGAGGACAGCCAATGAAAATGCTGAAAGCTGAGAGATGGAGCATCTTATTCAAGGAACATAAAGGAGGTCAGTGTCACTGAATCCAAGAGTATGTGCAAAAATATTTATATTTTCATGGTGGTGAAGAATTAGAAATTGAGGGGATGCCCATTAACTGGAGAATGCCTGAACAAGTTGTAGTGTATGATTGTAATGGAATATAATTGTGCTATGTGAAATGATGACCAGGATGGTTTTAGAAAAATCTGGGAAGGCTTATGTGACTTATATGAACCAATGCAAAGCAAAGGGAGCAGAAGCAGAATGTTATAGACAGTACTTTGTTATGTTGTACACAGGACATTGTTATGATGATCAAATGTGAAAGACTTAGCTACTTTAATCAATACAATGGTCCAAGATAATTCGAAAGTACTCATTAATGAAAAATGTTATGCACCTCCAGAGACTGAAAATTGAAGCATACTTTTTCACTTTGTTTTTTTGCTTTTTTTTTTTTTTGCAACCAGGCTAATATGGAAATATATTTTGCATGACTTCGCATGTATTGTTGATTGCTTATATTCTCAGTGGCTGGGTGAGGGGGCTGAAGGCAGGGAAAGAATTTGGAAATCAAAATTTTTAAAAATGAATGAGAAAGAAAAGGCAGGAAAGAAAGAAAGAAAAAGAAAGAGAGAAAGAGAGAAAGAGAGAAAGAGAGGAAGGGAGGAAGGGAGGAAGGGAGGAAGGAAGGAAGGAAAGAAGAGAGTACTCTTGTGGTGTAAGTTTTAAGAAGACTATGACCTGGGAAGTGGGGCACTTGATTATGAAGGGCTTTGAACACCCAACAGAGGATTTTATATTTGATCCTGGAGGTGATAGCACTTAGTATCAGGTACTGTGTTAGGAGTTATGGAAACAAAAACAGAAATAAAAATAGACCCTACTCTTAAGGATTTCCCATTGTACTTGAAGCAAACTAAACTGCCACAGGAGAGCAAATGCAAAATACGTTACAAAGTAGTTTGTGGGTGGTGGGAAGAAAAAAGTACAAACTGGGGTATTGGGGCAAACAGTAGGAACTAGAATCCCTAGTTTCCACTGAAGCACAATTTATGTATTTATTTTCTTTAAAAAATTTTTGGTGAGGCAACTGGGATTAAGTGACTTGCCCAGAGTCACACAGCTAGTGAGTGTTAAGTGTCTGAGGCCAGATTTGAACTCAGGTCCTCCTGACTCCAGGGCCAATGCTGTATCCACTCCACCATCTAGCTGCCCTGAGGCTCAATTTGACTGCCACTTTTTACATGAAACCATTCTTGATTGCTCCACTGCAATATTAAAGTATTATTAAAAGGAGTATTTCTGAATATTTAGGAAAAGAAGCTGTGATCTCTGAGGTGCTGTAGGCCCATTGAAGCCAAATTATTGCAGAATAACCTTCTTTCCTTTTATGATAGGACATCCAAACTGTTAGAATAGGAGAATGCTATGTTATAACATAATTAAGTTTCAGCAATGCATCTGACCAAGTTTCTAATGATATCTTTGTGTACCTAAATGAATCCCTTACTACCTAAGAGAAAACCACCATTCCCTTCTTTGCCACCACTTTCCCTTCTCTCATCCTCATACAACTCAATCCTTCCCCTCCTAAGACCCAATCCAACTCTGCCCATCTTTTCTTTTGTGCCCTTTAGAATCTCATTCTATCATTAAGAAACTCTTTATTCCTAGACCTTTTCCATTCTTCCCCTTCCGGTATTCACGGACTCCTGGTTTTCCCCAAAGACAAGGAGCTCATGGCCATCCTCTCTAGTGTTGCATGTACCTTCTCTGAGGCTCACTGGCAAACTAGACCAGGAGGAGGAGTAAGCATATTCCCTGTTCTCCATTGCCACTTCCAGAACCTCCATCTCCCACAATGAGTCAGCAACATCTCCTTTGTGGTTCTGTGGTTTATTCCATCGAGATTTATCACCCTATCTACAGCCATGTAGCAGTTACTTACGGGCTCCCAGATCATTCGCCCTCCTTTCTGAAGAAATTATTCACTACTTGGATCATAGCTTTCCTCTCTAGCCCAAATCCTGTGCTCTGCATGTTGATGTTCCCTTAAATGCATTGACTTTCCAGTTCATCAATTTCATCATTTCCTATAACCTTCACCTTCCTTCCAATTTAGACACACATCGATATGACAACATCTTTCATCTCACCATCACCCCCAACTCTTCACTTGTAAGATTAGTACCTAATGTAATGGGAGAGGTGTGGCCAAAGCAGGCCAGTCTTTGGAGTATTCATAGATATTCTCTGCTCTTCCTTTTCCTCTTCTCCCTCTATCCAGGTGGGGAGTCAGACCCTTACATATGGGTGCTCTGTCCAAAGGAACATACATTTTGATGGCTTATACTTCACCAGGTACCTTCAGGTTTGGGGGGTAGACTTTTTTCTTCCCTATTTATTTACTTTATCATTGTTATTTTTTCCCCAAAACTAGGACAATTAACTCTTTTGCCTCATGTAGTTTTTCATTTATGATTTCTTGAAATAGAACTCTAGAAAAGAAGGTTTTAAGAATCAAGCTTATTGTGATTCAAATGGAGCTGCCTGACTATGCCTTTAAACCCAAATCGCCCTGGCTTTCACTGATTGGCCAATAATAGTTCCCAGCCCAAGCCTTAAGTGCTCATCTTTTGTGTTTTGATGGCTCAGAGTGAGTGCAAACTGTTTCTGCTCTGCCCAGAAACTCTGAGAATCTTCTCTTCCCACATCGAGTCTTATGAAGGGAAACTAGGCCATCCTTTGCCTCAATTCTTACTCAGCCTTTAATTACTAAATGGGGGTTGCCTCAGACTAACTGAGACCTGGGAAAGATCTTAGCTCAAAAAAGCTAAGGTCTCCCACTGCATCCAGGGCCATTGCCAGTTGTCCTGATCTATATCTTGCCACTGTACTCAGATGACTCTGGAGAAGAGAGTGAGTTGTTGACTCTGCACAGCTCTGCTTCACTTAAATCCAATTCACTTAGAAGTCAAGATACCTCCTTAGTATAAGCAAATTAGGAAATCAAGGAATAGTTTGCCTGTCAGATCTATGGAGGAGGGAAGAATTTATGACCAAACAAGAGACAGAGAACATTATGACATGTAAAATGGATAATTTTAATTACATCAAATTGAAAAGGTTTTACACAAAGTCCATGTAACCAAGATTAGAAGGGAAGCAGTAAGCTGGGAAACAATTTTTATAGCCCGTGTCTCTGCTAAAGGCCCCATTTCTCAAATATATAGAGAAATGACTCAAATTTATAAGAATACAAGTCATTCCCCAATTGATAAATGATCAAAGAATATGAATGGGCAGTTTTCAAATGAAGAAATTAAAGTTATCTATAGCCACGTGAAAAAATGCTCTAACTCACTGTTGATTAGAGAAACGCAAATCAAAACAACTCTGAGGTACCACATCACACCTGTCGAATTGGCTAACATGACAAAACAAGAAAATGATAAATGTTGGAGAAGATGTGGGAAAATTGGAACACTAATGCATGGTTGGTAGAGTTGTGAACTGATCCAACCATTCTGGAGAGCAATTTGGAATTATGCCCAAAGGGTTATAAAAATGTGCACACCCTTTGACTCAGTAATACTACTTCTAGGGCTGTATCCCAAAGAGATCATAAAAATGGGGAAAAGACTCACATGTACAAAAATATTTATAGCAGCCATCCCTCATAACAAATAATTTTAAAAGGAAAGAAAATGAGAAAAAAATAATTAAAACTGATCTATATATTGAAAAACATCAGATATTCGGTGAAGTATTGCTCACCCGTGAATGCTGTCTCTTCAAAAGAGCAGGGGGAGGTATCTTCTGCTAGCTCTTCCTTGGAGCCTAGCTTCAACTTTCTAATTTCACATCATCCGCTTTCAATATTTTTTTGTGACTGTTGTTTGTTTACAATGTTGGAGTTATTGTTCTTGATTTTTCTTCAATCTGCATCTTTCCCAACTTCTTTGTATTCATTATATTCATCCTTTCTTACAGCACAGTAATATTCAGTTACATTCATAGACCTCCAAGTATGTAGCCATTCTCCAACTGATCGGCATTTATTTTGTTTTTACTTCCTTGCTACCACAAAATATATTGCTATAAAATTTTTTTGAATTGTAGAGACCTTATTTTTGTCAGTGACCTCCTCAAGGTATAAACCTAATGGTGGAATCTTTGGATCAAAGATTATAGACATTTTAGTCCCTTTATTTGGATAATTCCATATTTTCCAGAAAGGTTGTGCAATTCATAGCTCCACCAGCAATGCGTTAGTGTACCTGTCTCTCCCAAACTCCTCCAACATTGACTATTTCCAACTTTTGTCATCTTTACCAGTTTGTGGTATGTAGAGTGTTTGCTTTGATTTGCATTTCTTTTATAATTAATGATTTGTATTACTCTTTAATGTGATTTTTAATATTTTATTATTCATATTCATATTCATCTTTGGCTACTTTTCTATTGGAGATTTACTTTTATCCTTACTATTTATTTAGTACCTAATGGACATTTGTAGAAGGGTGATACTGACTTCTAGGGGAAATGTCGTGATAGTCTGGGCCTTCAGGTTTTTGAGGGATATGAAAGTAGCATCTTATACTATTCAGTCCTTTAGACTTGAAGGGACCCTGTCTAATTACACTGCTAACTAAATCTTGATTACTTTCTAAAAAATATTTGCATTAAAATTAACAATATGATAAACAAGGTGTATTTCCATAAATATTTACCTCATAGTTTGTGGATACTGTGTCTTACAGTTAGAAAATGGTTTATTTACTTTACCTTAGATAAGCCCCAGGTAGCTCTGTGAAGTAGGAAAGGAGAGCTCCATTTTCCTGTTTTGTAAATAAGAAACTTGATAGTCAAAGAGACTTGGCAAAATGGTTTGCCAGAAGGCACATATTAAGTTTTCAGTGGACATAAGAATAAGTCTTCTGACTCACATTTTCAAGCTTTTCCTAGTACCTAACAGTAATAACAACATTATCAATTGTGAAAAATAAAGCTATATTTTAAAAGGTACTGGTTCAATATGTGTTGAAGGATCATATATGGATGCTAGCTTTCTAAGTGATAGCAAACCACATATACAAAATGCGAATAATATTTATGTTGGAATTCCTCTTAATTCTATGGGTGTGGGTTGTAGAACCTACAAATGTGAGTTACTATTTTAAGAATATTCCTCAGGTAATTATCTTCTAAATACACAATTTTAACCCTCCCTCTTGGATTGGTCATTTTTGAGTATAGGTTTTGACATGGTCAAAACTATTGTTTTAGACGAAGAAAAGCAAGTTTACTTTCTTCTCTTTCTTTTTTTTTTTTGTTCCTTGCTCATTTTCTTGCCTATCTCTTGATTTTTTAAATTTTATGTTAATGTTGAGCTCTGTTTTTAGAGTGGAGGGGGCACTGTCCCAAGGATTCAAATTTTTGTTCTAGTATTTTCAAGAGCTAATTACGGAGATCTGTAAGTTTTCAGTTTTTGGTTTTTTTAAGTTGGCATGATTTGTGGGATTGTGTTCTCATTGCTCTTCTGGCCTGGTATGTAAGTGACCACAAGCACTACTTTCTTCTTTTTTTTCAATTTTAATTAAAAAAATATTCCCCAGTTACATGCAAAAACAATTTTTAACATTCATTTTTAAAACTTTGAGCTCCAGGTTCTCTCTCTTTTTCCTCCCCAGTGCCCATCATTGAGAAGGCAAGCAGTTTGATATAAGTTATACATGTGTAATCATGCAAAATATATCCATAATAGCTGCATAGTGAAAGAAAACATAGACCAAAAAAAAACCCTCAAAAAAATAAAGTTAAAAATGTATTTCTCTAAAAAAATTAAAAAAAAATTCCTCAATCTGTACTCAGACACCATCAGATATTTCTCTGGGGATGGATAGTATTTTTCATGAAAAACCCTCCTGAGTTGTCTTGGATCATCGTATTACTGAGAATAGCTAAATCATTCCTTGCTGAATATATTACGTTATTGTTATTAGTACACAGTATATTTCACTTTGTAACAGTCAGTGCAAGTGTTTCCAGGTTTTTCTGAGAACATCCTGCTCATCATTTCTTATAGTACAATAGTATTCCATCATAATTACATATCACAACTTGTTCAGCCATTTGCTAACTGATGGACATCCCCTCGATTTCTCATTCTTTGTGCCCAGAAATGAGCTGCTATAAATATTGCTGTACATATAGGTATATATTTTTTTATTTCTTTTGTGATACAGTCATAGTAGTGATACTGCTAAGTCAAAGGGTATGCATGCTTTTATAGCCCTTTGGGCATACCTCTAAATATATCTATAGAATAACTGAATCAGTTCACAACTCTAACAACAGTGCATTAAAGTCTCATTTTTCCTCTATCCCCTCCAACATTTGTCATTTACTCTTTCTGTCCTATTGGTCAATCTAAAAGGTATGAGGTAGTACCTCAGAATTGTTTTAGTTTTCATTTCTCCAATCAATAGTGAGTTAGAGCATTTTTTCATATGGCTATTGATAACTTTGATTACTTCATCTGAAAACTGATCACACCTTGTGATCATTTATGAAGTGGGGAATGGCTCTTATTTTTATAAATGTTGACACCGTTTTTCTTCACAGTTATTGTTGCTAACTGTATTTCCCTCCATCCTACTCCCACCCTCATTTGCTTCTGACTACTGCCTCCCCCAATCTGCCCTCCCTTCTATTACCCCCTCTCCTTCTCTTTTCTGCTTCCCCTCTTACTTTCCTGTAGGGTAAAATAGATTTTTATACGCAATTAAGTGTGTATATTATTCCCACTTTGAGCCAATTCTAAGATTCACTCACTCTCCCTTATCTCTCCCCTCTTCTGCTCCACCGTAAAAACTTTTTCTTGCTTCTTTTATGTGGGATAATTTACCTCATTCTGCATCTCTTTCCCTTTCTCACAGTACATTCCTCTATCACGTCTTCATTTTATTTTTTTAGATATCATCCCTTCTTTTTGTTTTCCTATTAAACATATTTTCACACTAGTCATGTTGTAAGTAAGAATTGGAATCAATAGGAAGAACCACCAGAAAAAGGAAACAAAAGACAACAGAACAAAAACAAATAGCAAATAGTATGCTTCCATCTGCATTCAAACTCTGTAGTTCTTTCTTTGGATGTGGATAGCATTTTCCATCACGAGGCCTTTGGAGATGTCTTAGATCCTCACATTGCTGAGAAGGACTAAGTCTATCATATATATATATATATATATATATATATATATATATATATATATATATATATATATTCCTTCTAATATCCCTAATAATGAGAAAAGTCTTATGAGTCACAACTGTCATCTTCCCATGTAGAAATGTAAACAGATTATCCTTATTGAGTCCCATAAGGGACTTCCCTTTGCTGGATTTCCCTTTGCTGTTTACCTTTTCATACTTCTCTGGAATCTTATATTTCAGTGTCAGATTTTCTATTCAGCTCTGGTCTTTTCATTAAGAATGCTTGGAGGTGCGTGCGTGTGTGCAGACCGAACTGGACTGGCCTATACAGCGGGGAGCCGAACCGAGTCCAACAGAGCCCGTCAGGCTGGCCCTCCGGCTCTCCTGGGGCACACAGCGGCCGGCGGGAAGCCCCCCAAGCTGCCCTGGGCCGTCGACCCAGACGAGAACCAGGGGAACATCCACGCCGACAAGCGCAGGGGTGCCAAGCCCGCTAGTATGTGCACTGTGCGGGCGTGCTGCATACCAAACGTGCGGGCCCTGGGCCTTGG
This sequence comes from Phascolarctos cinereus, assembly GCF_003287225.1. Taxonomy (NCBI): domain Eukaryota; kingdom Metazoa; phylum Chordata; class Mammalia; order Diprotodontia; family Phascolarctidae; genus Phascolarctos; species Phascolarctos cinereus. Next base: position 64,738 of record NW_027555713.1, on the reverse strand, counting down.
CCCGGTCCTGGGCTTGGCAGCCGCCCTGGCGCCACAAAAGCCTAATAGCCTCAGGGTGGTCTCGCTCCTCAGAGAGGTCCCTGTCCAGGTGGAGCAGGGTGTCGTCCCGCCCTGGAATGCCACCAGTAAGTAGCCAACTTTCACTATTCACGCGGATGAACCCGAGGTCGACCCCAGGAAGAAGCCTTCCCCCTCAAAGAAGGTGGACCTCGAGGATGAGGCGCTGGGCTTCCACTCGACCATGTAGCTGCCCGAGACCAGGAAGCCCCTGGTGCCCCTCGATTATCTGGTGGACTGAAAATTTGAATTCCCCCTTACTATGGACATGTCAGTGGTGCTGGAACTGGAAGACAAGCCACCAAATGTCAACGAGGTGCCTGACTACCATGAAGACATCTCTCTGTACCTTAGGGAAATGGAGGTTAAGGGTAAGCCCAAGGTGGGCTACGTGAAGAAGCAGCCAGACATAACCAGCAGCATGCAAGCCATCTTGGTGGACTGGCTGCTGGAGGTGGGGAGAAGTACAAGCTCCAGAGTGAGACTCTTCACTTGGCCTTGAGCTACACAGATTGGTTCTGTCCTCCATGTCAGTGCGGGGGAAGCTTCAGCTGGTCGGCAGTGCTGCCATTCTCCTGGCCTCAAAGTTTGAAGAGATCTCTCCCTGCAGAAGCGGCCGAATTTGTGTACATCACGGATGACACATGTACGAAGAGGCGGGTCCTAAGAATGGAGCGACTGGTGCTCAAAGTACTGTCTTTCGACCTCGCCACCCCAACAATCAACCAGTTTCTCATTCAGTATTTCCTGTAGCAGGCCAATTCTAAAGTGGAAAGTTTAGGATGTTTCTGGGAGAGTTGAGTTTAATTGATGCTGACCCATACCTGAAATACTTACTGTCAGTGACTGTGGGAGCTGCCTTTCATATAGCCCTCTACAGGATCACTGGCAAAAGCTGGCTTGAGTCATTAATCCAACAGACAGGATACACCTTGGAAAGTCTTAAGACCCGTCTAATGGACCTCCACCAGATCTACCTCAAAGCGCCACAGTATGTACAGCAGTCTATACGGGAAAAATATAAGATGGCAAAGTATCTTGGTGTATCCCTCATCAACCCTCCCGGGACACTAAACTTATAGTGAGCCGAGACTCTGAGTTGTAACTCCAGCAGAAGCCATGCTGGACAACTTTTATCATGGGCCCAGGTTTCTTCACAAAGAATCACTTCACAAAGCACAAGTTGTGGTCGATTACAGATTATGAAGTACCTTTTTTGATTTTTTTTAATTTTCAATGTAAATCTTTTCTATGTGCAATTGTCCTGCATATGTAGCTGCAGATTTAAGTACTGTTGTTTATGCATAGTGAGTATTAACCAAGCCCATACCTTAGGATTAGAATTTGGAGACCTCGATGGTTGGCCTCTGACAACTGAAAACTGTGGTCAGAACCTGGCTGGCTCACAGGAGTGTTTGAACATGAACAGCATGGTACAGGACAGCCCAGTAGAACGGCTTTCCAGGATACAGTTTAGAATGTTGGCAGCCCTCACCGTCTTGGCTGGCATGTTTTCTAAGATTGGCGTGGCTCAGGAGAGCATCAGCACCTGAGCTCAGGTGTGCTCTTCCAGGGCAGGGTGATGGTAGGGAATAGTGTTTCTAGAGCAAGTCCCTGCAGGCAGGCCATGTGTGTGCCATCTGTCAGTGCTGTGGTGGTATTTTGCCTGCTGCCTGTGCTGCCAGAACAGCTCTTGTGGTGTAAAATAGATTGAGATTTTAAACAGAAACCATGTGTAGCCCTTCTTCTTGATAATGCACACCACTCATGGACCCTGATGACCCAGAGGGAGCTGCTGATGGGCCGAAGGGTGTTTCTCAGGCTGGTCCCTACAGATTGAAAGCCTTTTTTGCAGGGTTAGTGACATTGACAAAACCCAAACAGAAGGGAGGAAACTTCAAGTATCCTTCATATTAATAATGGATTGTATGTATAGTTAGCAACTAGCAAGACCCAGGGCCTGACTACAAATTAGGATCTGATGTGGGATAGAAACAGGCCCCATTTTTCAGGTAAAAGAAATATTCTATGACATTAAGTGATGACTCAGTGGCCCAGCCACTCCGAGGAGGTCTGTTCATCAGACCATTCCACCTGCCTCTCTGGGCTTTCCCCTCAACTGTCTACAATCACAAGGAGGTTCAACCTTTCAAATTAATCCCATGACATGGAAGAGTTTCTAGCTACTTTATTTTAAATCAAGAAAACATACATGTAAAAATCCACAACAGTCTTAAATGCACTCTCCAGTAGTGTGTTTTGGAAGCTTTAGTCAGCAGCTGCTTCTCCTTTTTCTTTCTAATGGCTTTTTTACTTGCGACTTTTCCCTGTTGGAAGTTGGCCTATACTCTGTAAACAAATGAAATCAATGCTTAAAACACATATCTGATTATAGACATATCTTTCTAGATGTTTCCTTTAGTAGGAAATAATACTTAGTGAGCAGAGAAGAGGGCTCGGCCTGTGCTCTACAGGGCAGTCAGCTTGGAGGACAGACTGGCGCTTCTTCCAGGCCTGTCTGAGAAGGGAATCACCTGGGATGACTGCTAGCATTTTCAGACCCCACCTACACTTCACACTTGACCAAAGGAAAATCAATTGCTGGACCACATCCGTCTTTAAATAATGATGGATAAATCTTTTGTCAAGACCACAGGTCAACATGTGACTTCACATCAGGTAAGGTTGTCTTGCCTGTCCTGAGCACCCTGCCCTGAACCTATCAGGTACAATGAACTGTCCAAATTGCTTTGTCCAGTGGAATTTGGTCCAAATGGTTCCATCTTAACCAAACTTAAAACGGGCTTATGTGAAGAGTTCAAGCTCTTTTCTTTTCTCTGACCTTCATAGGCTTTTGTCATATAGTACACATTTTTAAGACAGGCCAGATAGCCTTTCCTAGAAAATTCACTATAATCAGTATAAAAAGGAATTTTTGATGGCGCTCTGATGAGATTTAAAAATTCTGCATTTGGAGAAGTGATATTGATATTGAAATGTAGTATCAATAGTTGAATTAACATTTGTATTAATATTAATAACTGTTGAGATAAATCAAATCCTTCAGTTAAAAAAAAAAAAAAAATGCTTGAAAGTCCTCTATTTCATTTAATATCCATTTTGTCCCCTGAAGCACTTTTGCTGGGTAGGTGATCCTTGGTTGTAATCTTAGCTCCTTTGCCCTCTGGAATATCATATTCTAATGTCTTACTAAGGCTTTTGTTATCCTGACTGAGGCTTTGTAATACTTGAATTGTTTCTTTCTGGCTGCTTGCAATATTTTCTCCTTGGGAGCTCTGGAATTTGGCTATAACATTTCTGGGAGTTTTCCTTTGGGGATCTCCTTCAGGAGGTGATTGGTGGACTCTTTCAATTTCTATTTTACCCTCAAGTTCAAGAATATCAGAACACTTTTCCTTGATAATTTCTTGAAAGGTGATGTCTAAGCTCTTTTTTTTTTTCAAATTGTGGTTTTCAGTTAGTCCAATAATTTTTAAATTATCTCTCCTGGATCTATTTTCCAGGTCAATTGTTTTTCCAATGAGACATTTCACATTGTCTTCCATTTCTTTTTCATTCTTTTGGTTTTGTTTTGTTGTTTCTTGATTTCTCACAAGGCCATTAGTTTCCACTCTCTCCAGTCTAAATTTTAAGAAATTATTTTGTTCAATGAGCTTTTGGACCTCCTTTTCCATTTAGACAATTCTGCTTTTTAAAGCACTCTTTTCCTCATTGGCTTTTTGTACTTCTCTTACCATTTGGCCTAGTCTGTTTTTTAAGGTGTTATTTTCTTTGGTAGTTTTTTTGTGTGTCTCCTTTACCAAGCTGTTAACTTATTTTTCATGATTTTTTTTTTGCATCGGTCTTGTCTATCTTCACAACTTTTCCTCTAACCCTTTAAGGTGTTCCATGGCCTGAGACAAATTTATATTTTTCTTGGAGGCTTTGGATGTAGGAGCTTTGATTTGTTGCCTTCTGAGTGTGTGTTTTGATCTTCCTCGTCACCACAGTAAATTTCTATAGTCAGGGTTTTTTCTAGTGTTTGTTCATTTTCCCAGCCTATTAATTTGACTTAACACTTTGTTAAAGTATGGCTTTGCTTCCAGACTGGAGCTCACACTGTCCCAAGCTTCAGGGATTTTATGAAGCTGTTTTCAGACATACTTCTGGTGATCTGTAAGTTTTCAGTTCTTCCAAGGCGGTAAAATCTAAGGAGCATTGTTTACTATACTCCTTGCCTGTGCTCTGGTCTGTGAATGACCATAAGCACTGTTTTCTGCCCTGGAACTGTGAGTGTGGTCCCCCACTTCATTGTGGCCACAAGCTCTGCTATGCTAGTACTCCTTCTCACTCTGGGACTACCACCCAGGACTGTGACCCAGATCAGAGTATGAACAAAGCAACATTGTTCTGCATCAGCAAAAAGACCCCGCTCATCTCCGTCTGACCAGTTGTTTGACCCTTTTAGTGTCCGTGGGCTGAGATCCCCGGAAGCTGTCACTGCCATTGCCACTGCTGATTCAGTCACTCCCAAGGTCTTCTCCTGGTTTACTGTGCCTGGGACCATGATGGTGGGCCTCAGATGGACTGAGGTCCACTCACACTAAGGTGTCACAGACCCTTCCTGTTGACCTTCCAAGTTGTCTTTGGTATCTGTAGGCTAAGCGATCTCAAAACCACCATTGCTCCCAGTGATTCAGTCACCCCAAGTCTTGCTCCAAAATTCTGTACCCCCTCATCTGTACCAACTGTCTTCCTGACTTCCTTTAATTCCCAGCTAGTATCCCAACATCAACAAGAAGTCTTTCTGATCCCCTTACTACTATTGCAATATATATGTAGATATAGATACACACACAAACACACACACACATATACACACACATATATACACATATATGTGTGTGTGTGTGTATATATATATATATATATATATATATATGTTTCTGAAGTTATTTGTTTTCTTCTCCTTAGACTGTGATTTATTTGACAACAGAGGCTATTTATTTTACTTTTATGTGCCCAGAGCTTAACACAATGGCTCACACATAGGTTGTGTTTAATAAATTCAAAAAAAATTATTACGTTGCCTTTATTTGACTGTTTTTGTTATTGTTGATGTTTCAGCAAGATGATCATTGTATTATGTCCATGGATTTTTCCCAGTGCTATTCTTAGATTGATAAATGATCAAAAGTTATGAGCAGTTTTCAGATGAAGAAATCAAAGCTATCTATAGTCACATGATAAAATACTCTAAATCACTATGGATTAGAGAAATGAAAATTAAAACAAATAAAAACAATTCTGAATTACCACCGCACACTTATCAGATTGGATAATAGGACAAATAAGGAAAATGACAAACGGTGGAGGGGGTGTGGGAATATTTGGACACTAATTCACTCTTGGAGGAATTCTGAACTCATCTAACTATTCTGAAGAGTAATTTGGAGCTATGTCCAAAGGGCTATAAAACTGTGACTAATACTCTGGTGTTCCAATACCACTACTAAGTATGTACACTAAAGAGACAAAAAGATAAATAAATAAAAGGAAAAAGACTATATATCAAAAAATATTTAGAGTAATTCTTTTTGTGGTGGAATATTATTGTGAAATGATGGACAGTATGCTTTCAGAAAAACCTGGAAACACATGTACTGATGCAAAGTGAAGTAAGCAGATCCAGGAGAACATTGTAACAGTAATAGTAACAGTAATATTATATAATGATATATAAATATAATGATCAACTGTGAATGACTAAGCTATTCTCAGGAATACAATAATCCAAAACAATTCCAAAGGACTCACGATAAATATATTTACCTCCAGAAAAAGAACTTATGGAATCCAAATGTAGGTCAAAATATACTGTATTTTTTTTTTTTTCTTTCTTTATATTTTTTGTTTGTTTTGTTTCATTTCTGGTCAGTATTTGCTTTCATAACATGACTAATATGGAAAAAAGTCTTTTCGTGACTGCACATTTATAATCAATGTAAAATTGCTTCCTTTCTCAATGAGTAGGGGATAGTGACAGGGTGGAAGGGAATTTGCAATTCAAAATTTTTAAAAAATGTTAAAAATTTGTCTTTTCATGAAATTAGAAAATTGTTGTAAACAATTTAAAATACTAAAAATTATAGAATTTCTTGATGGCTGTATCTGCTTATGTCCACTTTGAGCCACTCCATTGTCTTCTGTGTAATACTTATTACATTACAATGATCTCCCAGGAGGTTCTGCAATATCTTCAGACTTCATGCTCTCAGAACAACATCATCCTCAAACTGTAGTGTCTGGAATACCTTAGCCTTCACAAGGAAACTCTTTTTGGCATAAGATTCTCCACTAAATCTCCTCCATTGAAATAAACCTTTCGTAAGTGTATAGTTTTCTTCTATGATGTTTATAATCTGAGAGTGATCGATCAATTATTTCTGTTGCTACAGAAATCTTGAATGATCTTGATGTATGGATAGTTCCCAGCTTCCTCACATTACTGCCTTTTATTCCATATTTCCACTGAATTAGCAAAAATATTTAATATAATAGCTTATTTTAAAAAGTACTATTTCTTTATCTTAGTCTTTACATTTTCTTTTGAATGTACATGATATATTAGTATAGTTTAAATTTATCGTATTATAAAATGAAACTTTACCTGTAAAGTACATGATCCAAAAGTTTATAAACCAACGAATAACATTGTGAAAAAATTTCACTCCTTAAAGAGAAAAATTCAAGATGAGAAAATGACAAGGAATGGTGAAGTCCTGTTTTGTATATGTATAGTAAAATCAGCCATGGGGTCTTCAGAGAATGAATTGTTCCATACATCTGACTTCATCTGAAATCCTTATTTTCTAGATAGAGTTACACTGAAACTTTATTAATTTGGAATGTGTAATAACATGAATATGAGATAGAGAAGTTGAAAGTGTATTTTTGTACTTAACTGTAAATCATGTCTTACTAAGTACTTATTTTGGTATACAAATAATATTATATCATATATAAAAATATAGACCAATTATGGAAGAAACAAAAGTAAGTTCCAAGCAATATCTGTATACACACATGTATATTTATAAGTATATGTACATATATCTATAGATATAGATATATATCATTATATAATTTCTTTTTTAAAAAAATAATTATTTTAATTTTAAATTGCTTAGTTAGGGTGGAGTATCTATCTCTAACTATTCCTTACCTGAGCCCCGTATTTGTAGGTTAATGGTAAAATCATATCAAGCTACAAAATGGTTACCATGGTTGCCACATTGGTAGTTTTATAATGACGGTATTAAAATCTCATTGTTCCCTCTTGAAAATTTGGAGAACACTTTTGTTTACTTTAAGCTTGGCATTTTATATTTATTAATAGGAACACAAAAGACTTTAGGTTAAGTGCCTGCTTTGGAAAATCTGGTTTTGAGTTCTTTGTTATTTTTCCCTTATAGATGTCTGAAGTGATAGAAAAAAAAAGAGGTTCGGAAAATAGGTGTAATGGTATTTCTGAAACTTCTGACTACTTTCTTCAGTGGCTTATAGTGTCAGCTGCTACTTTGGCAGGTCATACCTTGGAATAGCATACATAAATACATACATACACAAATATATACATATTTTTATTTTATTACGTAAACACGTTTATATGCGCATAAATAGATGCACTTGTACATATAATGTATGCATATACATAAATGCATCTATTTGCCTATTAAATAAATGGATATATGTGTGTGTGTATATATATACTCTCATATACAAACATATACATTTGTCAGTCAATAAACTTCTATAAAGAGTCTGATCTGTGCCAGGCACTGTGCTGAGTGCTGGGAACATGAAGAAATGAATAAGACCATCCCTACCCTTCAGGAGCTCACAGTCTAATGAGAAAGACATGTAAAAAAGAAGCTGAAAAGTGGGGAGGAGGAAGTGGGAAATTATACGGAGAGGTGTGAATTTCCATGCTTATTCATCTTGCAGAGTGATGAGTTTCTGGAGATAATGAAGTCTAGGAAAGTTTGCATGTGGGAAATGATGAGGAAATTTTTCTGCATGCCTTCCTTGAATGACAGTGGTTTTAGGAGATATTCTAATATCCATCTTCCACTCTCCCCAAACAGAGGGAAGGAGGGGACCTGTGGTTAAGGAGTGCTGAGAAGGTGTGAGTTTCTGAGTTGATTTCATTTTGTGATATGATGAGCTTCTACAGCTAATATATGTCAAATGTTTGTCAATATATGTCATTTGACATATGTCAAAATGTTTTCTTTCCAATATTCTCATCTAGTATAGATCAAAAATATAATAATAAAATTTTAATACCTGGCTGTATCTGTGATTTCATTAATTTGATCAACACAGTCTGTCAGTTGTCTGTCAACACAGATTAGACTCCATCCACACCTTTTCAATCCATGTAACTCATGTCCATGTCCTCCCATGAATTTCCCATAGGAAGTCTATCTATTAGGTACATGCCACTAAATTTCTTAAAATTTTGTCTCTACCCATTCAATACATGGGCTGTCACATTGGCTAATTATAATTATTTTGTTTTAATTAATTAATTTATTTTTAGTTTACAACATTCACTTCCACAAGATTTTGAGTTCCAAATTTTCTCATCATATCTCCCCTCCTCTCACCTCGAATTGATAAAGGCTCAACATACACATTCATCTTAAACCTATTTTTACATTAGTCATGTTGTAAAGAAGATTTAAAACCAATGACAGAAACCATGAGAAAAAAATAGAAAGAGAGAGAAAGAGAGAGAGAGAAAGCAAATGATACGCTTCAATCTGCATTCAGATCCCATGGTTGTTTTTCTGGATGTGGATAGCATTTTCCATTGTTCATCTTTTGTAGTTCTCTTAGATCTTTGCATTGCTAAGAAGAGATGAGTCTATCAAACTTAGTCATCACACGTTGTGGCTGTTACTGTGTACAATGTTCTCCTGGTTCTGTTTACTTCACTCAGCATCAGTTCATTCAAGTCTGTCCAGGTTTTTCTGAAATCTGCCTACTCATCATTTCTTATAGCACTAATTATCATTCTTAATATTAAACTAGTCAGCATTTCTTGATCATTCAAGTCAAGTCAACATATGTCTTTCTGACGGCATTCATTATGTCACTTTCCTTGAAGAATTGTTCTTGGACAATATGTTTTAGTCTACTCATGACTGCCATGGACTTCTCCACAGCCATTTAATTGATCCTCAAATTTAATTATTTGGAGACATGATATCCAAGAACTTGTGCCATATGACAACAACAAATAAATCATTATTTTGGAAAGATAGACTTTTATTTCATAGAGAAATTTAGAGCAATTAGAAGTACTTTATGATTTACTAAATGAAATTCAGCCCACTCTCCTCATCATCCTCTTCAATTCTGAACTCACCTCAAAACCTATATACTGCCTTTCCAATATATAATATTAATTGAACAATTTGTGGATTACTTAATAGAATTGCATATCATAATTGGGAAATAGGCATTTTTCACCTTTTTTTTCCTGAATAGGCTATACAATAAAATATAATACAATAAACTATGTGCCAGATACTAACATAGTGCACTAACTTTGCTAGACTTATCTCTTCAATTGCTCCAGGAGACTGCTATGTAAAGCAGTCACTGAAGTCACAGGAAGCAGGCAGGGTCCTCTACAGAAGGGGCCCCCTCTTCCTGCTCTACTTAGGCTCCTGGTACTGGTGCTAGCCTGAGAAGCTGAGGAATTTCTTAAAAGTCGTCCTGACCGTAGGAAATCTCTCGTAAGATGTGGATAAGCAAATACAAGACGCGTGAAAGCCCACATTGATGACTGAAAGCATGACTTCACATGAAACATTTCTCGGCCTTTGGCAGATTTGCTGCCGTTAGTCAACAAGCACTGAGGTGTTTACTCCCTCCAGAGCCCGAGCTAAGTTTGGGGGTACAAGAGCAGGCAAAATCACAGTTCCTGCCCTCAAGGAGCTTACATTGTAATGGGGAAACAGCAACTAAATTACCCGTACACACAGCAGATGCAGAGTAAGCCGGGAAGCCAAGGGGCACAGGCAGGAGGCAGGATCTAAGCCGAGTCTTAGAGGACCGCAGGGATGTCGAGGCAGAGCAAGCCGGGCATGAAGCTCGGCTGGTGCAAAGGTGCGGCATCAGGGGCAGTGACCTGTTGAGTAGGCCGGTGGAGCCGGATCACAGAGCGCATTTAGGGGAAGCGGGCACGAGGCTGTGCTAGTCAGAGCACTCTGTGTTGGGAGGGACACCGAAGGAGAGGTTAGATTTATTCTGTTTGGCCTCAAAGAACAGAATAAGCAGCAGAGGGGAGAAGGCGCAAAGAGGTGTATTTAGGTTTGATGCCAGCAAAGCAGTCTTAGGGAAACCAAGCAAGCTATTCACAAATGGAACGGGCTTCCCCAGGGGGCTGGCGGGCTTCCCTTCCTCGGAAGTCCCAAAGCAGAGACTGGTGACTACTTGGCAAACATAGTAGAGCAGGGATTCTTTTCTGGGTACATGTTGAACTCAATGGCCATCTCTCTGATCTCTAAATTCTGTGGAACCAATTTCTCATGTGTCTCATTTTGTATTCAGCCCTGTCCCATTAAGATAAGTTCACTTTATTAACCAAATTCATACCGGCTAAGCATCTCCCAAAGAGAGCCCCAAGAAAATCACCCTGCAAGGTACAGCTAATGCAATGAGTAGCAGGATAAACAAAATCTTGCGAGGTTTGAACCCTGGGCTGAATCTAATGATGAAACTGAACTGGGGGAAATGGAGACTTCAATGGGGGTGAAAAGTTCAGATGCGCATGTGCAAGATGGAGAAGTCAGAGACGCCAGGCAGTTTGTATCAGCAGACATCAATCTGACTACGGATAAGCACTTGCGTGACATGGCACCATGACATGCTGTGGAGGCAGAGGATTCGTACTGTCCTACACTAAGATGGAGAAGGGCTCACCAGACACGTCCCAAACTCCCCTTGAACTTGTCCCCAGGTCTGGTGCCACAAGAAGGACACTGAGGGGAGCAAAACCAGAATGGGGAGTGACGGAGTCTTGACATTGGAGAAAGGGTTGAGGGAACTAGGGGTGTTAGAGCCCAGAGCTTATTTTGGAGGAAGACAGAAAAGTTCTTTTCAAGTATTTGACATCTGAATACATAGGAGACAGATTAACCTTCCGCTGCTGTTGTAACCAGACGGGAGAAGTCAGAGCAGTGAGTGAAACTCACAGAGAAAATTGGGTCACTGAAGACTAAGGAAAGATTAAGGGAATCCAAACGGGTGCAGAATGGCTCGGAGGAGTTGCCCCCTCTTCACTAGAGGCTGCAAGAAAGCCTGGATTCCCCAGCGGCAGAGTGAGCCCCATGGCTGGGCACGTGGCAGAAACTATTCCCTTAGAGCTGGCTGAGTGCCTAGCCCTGAGTGCTGAGGCCAAGGCTGTGCACAGACCTGTGATGAGCTCAGATCTTCCAAAGGAAGGGAAAGGATACACTATTTCTGTAAAGGACACCTAAACTCACCTGGGGCCTGGCTGTCAGAATCCCAGAAGTCTTTGTTTCTCTGTGCTTCTGTCCTGAAGAAGGGCAGGCTCTTGAGAAGGCTGAGCTGTGGAGAAGTGATGAAGGAGATCAGGCCTGCCTTGTAGGTTCCCACACTCCTCACCAGACACCAGACTCCCTCATCCTGAAGCCTTTCTTCCATGTCAATGATACAGTCTGGCGCACCTCTCTATCATCTTTCTCCACCACTCTCCCGGGGCTGCCAAGTGTTTTCAAACAGATTTTAAAACTGAATTGTGATGAGGTATGTGGCATATTCATGTTACTTTCAACAGGATCCTCACAACTAGTGATAACCCCTTCCCTCATCCCTGACTCCTTATCACATTCTTCACTCCATCTGTCCAAAGATTTTCCACCATCTTAAAGCCCAAATGCCCACTCCAGCCACGCTTGTTAACAAGGCTGACATCATTCAATGGGAGTTGACTCAATTTCCTTCTTTACCTTAAGAGCATTCTGTATCATGATTTTCTTTCTTGTCCACCCTGCTCATCTGAGGAGAGAGTGATCCCTTCTTCCTGTTCATCTACTATACTTGTGATAATTATTTCATTTCTCCATGCCTCTTCCAGGACCCTAAGTCTATCAGTCACCAATTCCAAAACTGAGACAGAGTTTCATTTTAGACGTTCAAATATTTGACTAACTCAGACCAAAAATTCATCATTGATGTATCAGTTTTAGCTTAAAAGGAAGATTTTCCCATGAGTGAATATGAATTCGGTGAAGGAGAGACTCTTTTATTTCTGTCTTCAAATGCCCAGAATCTAGCATGGCACTGGAGAGAGCAGATACATCATAATCTCTTGTTGACCGACTGGTTCATAATTCTAGCTGAATATCCAAAGCATTTGTCTTTGTCCATGTCAACAAGCATTTAATACTTGCCTATTATGTGCCAGGTACTGTGAATGAATGAAGGAATGAAAAGCCTTTATTAAGTATTCACTATGTGCTAAGAACTGTGGTCACAGCTGAGGGTATAAATACAACAATAAGAGTTCATTTACATTCTAAGAAGGAGAGGTAACCAGTAGACAAGGAAAGTGCTTTGGTCTGCGAAATAATGAAGATAGTGAGCTAGTTAAACAAAAGGACAATGGCCTGCCACTTTAGGCAACAGAGATACAGTAGACCTGCCCTTCCAAGTGTTTAAATTCTGTAGGAGGAAATGACGTGTACGTAAGTATATACCAAATAAATACTAGGTAATTTTAGGAGTGAGGTACTAGCAACAAGGGATGGAGAGAAGGATTCAGAATGGCCTCAGGAAGGAGGTGATGGAAACTAGTGATGCTTAATGCCCAGAACTCATTAGTTGACATTTCTATAGTGATTTTGAACAAATGTATAGAAATAATGCTTGTCAAATTAAGAGCCTAAAACATCACCACAAGTTGTGAAGTGATACAACCATTCTGGAGAACAGTTTGGAACTATGCCTAAAGAGCTATAAAACTGTGCATACCCTTTGACCCAGCAATAGCACTCCTAGGGCTGAATCGCAGAGAGATCATACAAATGGGAAAAGGACCCACATGTACAAAAATATTTATAGCAGCACTTTTTGTGGTGGCAAAGAATGGAAATTAAGGGGATGCCCATCAGTTGGGGAATGGCTGAATAAGAAAATGATGAGCAGGCTGATTTCAGAAAAACCTGGAAAGATTTACAGGAATTGATGCAAAGTGAAATGAGCAGAACCAGGAGAACACTGTACACAGTAACAGCAACACTGTGTGATGATCAGCGATGAATGACTTAGCTCTGCTCAGCAATACAGTGATCCAAGACAATTCCAAAGAACTTATGAAGAAAAATGTTATTCATTAATGGACTTGGAATACAACTTGAAATATGCTATTTTCACTTGCTTTATTTTTTGTATGCTTTTTCCCCCCTTTTGTTCTGTTTCTTCCTATACAAACTAATTAATATGGAAATATGTTTTAGATGATTGCTCATATATAACCTATATGGAATTGCTTATCATGTTAGAGAGGAGGGAAGTGAGGAAGTGAGAGAGAAAATTTGTGATTCAAAATTTTGTTTTGAAACTGAATGTTAAAATTCTTTACATGTAATTGGAAAAAAATACTACTTAAAAGAAAAAAAAAGTTAGTCATCACACAACTTGGCTGTTACTGTGTACAACATTCTCCTCCAATAAAACCACTTTAAAAAACACTCTCTCCCTCTGTCTGTGTGTGTGTTTGTGTGTGTGTGTGTGTGTGTGTGTGAGAAAGAGAGAGAGAGAGAGAGAGAGAGAGAGAGAGAGAGAGAGAGAGAGAGAGAGAGAGAGAGAGAGATTTTCTCTCCTTTATTGGGAAAGGACAGGGGGAGAATATTAGCTATAAATTATGGAGGTAGTCTAAAAACAATTGCTCAAGTCTTTTACTTTAGAGACTTTCAAAGAATCTATTTTTTCACATGGATTTATTTTATTCTTTCTTCTCATAGGCTTTCTGAATCATTAAGTTACTAATGGGAAATAGCTTCAACACACACACACAACACACAAACACACACACGGAGGGGAGAAAAAGAGAGAAAGAACACAAGTTAATTTTGGTAGTTTTGAGATTATGAAATGAGTATTATATGATTAAGAAGAGTAGTTCCAGTTGGGTATTTAATCCATAACAGTTTATTAGCTTAATATGGAACTCTAAGTATTTGAAGAATCAAAGCTAATTTTCTTTCTTTTTCTTTTCAACTAAGTTATGTGTGCCTTGTCTTTTAGTTTCTACAAGGCAAAGAGAATTCGTTATAGAAAACAGAAACTACTTTGAGTTTTTTGTATTTTGGTGATAGTAGTATTTCAAGTTACTATGGACAACGTGATTATTGCAACCTATGGTTAATTCAACATTTTTCTCTGCAGTGACTAATGTGTCTAACTAGTTGGTAGTTAAAGCAGCTGAATTCAGGAATACTTAATTTTTGATTGTTCTGGAGTTCTTTTCTGTTCTGTTTTGTTTTGTTTTGTTTTTACTTTTCTTTGCAATAAAGCATCACATCTTTTGTTGCGAAGATGCTTTTTTTTAATTAAGCCTTTACTTACTCACATACTAAAAAAAATCTTTTAATGTTAATACTCTAAGGCATACATTAATCAAATTAGAAATTAATTTGATAATTATCAAACTGAGAGGTTTTCTATTTTTTCTTTTCAGACAACCTGAGAGTGAAATAAGAAATCATACAAATTAACAAAGAAACTTTCTAAATTTGTATTCTTTTTTTTTAAATGGGAAATTTTGCCATTGAAGCCATTGCAAAGCAATTGCAAATAAATTTCAATTAACTTTGCCTTTGTGGTAAATCATCCTTTTAATGTAATTTTCTAATTAGCTTTTCTTTAGATACAGTTTGAGAACAAGATAAAAAAAATATCTCACAGGCATTCTGTGAAGAATTGGTTTCCATACTATTTGCAACATGGAGTTTTCAATATAGGGTTTTGTGCATTTAAGTAAGCCATCTGTCATGTCAAGTATTCTTGCTGTTGTTTCTGGGTTAAAATAAAATTTAAACTTCTTCTGCTAGGAAAATTCAAGTGCTTTTATTAAAGGATAAAGAAAAAGAAATAAATTAGTTCATTTTATATTCCCAAAAATTGTGTAGTCTAAAACAATTGTTCAAATCTTTTGCTTTAGAGACTTCCAAAGAATCTATTTTTCCACATGGATTTATTTTATTCTTTCTTCTCATAGGCTTTCTGAATCATTAAATTACTAATGGGAAATAGTTTCAACAAACATTGTAGTTTGCATTCATTTTTACTTTCAGTTTTATAAGGTAAAAGCAAAGTTACAACCATAGGAACTCTGGGGAACTCTTCCTAATCAAATTACTAGTATAAAGTACATTTCTTTATAAAAAAAAAAACCCTGATATTCATGTAAGTATATTGTGAGTTGGGAAAACACAAAATTACCATCTAGTGACTGTTTGTACTATATTGCCAAGTTGTAATCTATTCCTTCTCCATTGCTTATAACAGTTACAAGCCAAAATACAGAAAAGGTACAGATGACACCCTTCTACTGATATATTTGAGTTTATTTTAGTAGATCATTATATCTTTAAAAAGCTGACATAAAATAGTAAGGTGAGAAAGTTAGCACAGACGGAAATTTTGTGACTAGGCAAATTCAAAAGATTTATAACCAGTCCTGATTTATAAAATTTTGCAAGATTGCATTTCCAGCATACTGAAAAGTGCGCTAAATGTGGAATTAAAGGACCTACCTTTGTTTGAGTTCTGGTCCTTTGTGACCTTTGGTAAAAGATAACCTCACTGGGCCTCAGTTGCCTCATCTGCAAAATGTGCAGATTAGACTAGATCAGGAGTTGTTGGCCTTTTGTATCATAGACTCTTTTGGAATTATGCTTAACCTGTGGACACTTTCAGAGAATACTTTTTTTGATGTACAAGATACAACTTCTTTAATGTCATTGTTACCAAAAGACTGGCCAACAAGATCCAAATCCTTTTGAACATGAGTAGTATGCTTTGCCAGCTTTCAGCCCACTTGGAAAAGGCTAGTGAGACTTTCTGAAAAGGTACTGCTCTCCAATTCAGGAAATGCACAGCTAATCTGATTATTTGGGCTATACTGTCCTTTCTCTATTGTACTGTCCATTTGGTAAAGAGGAGCTTTTGGGTGGCTGCTGCACTGAAACTAGAAGGCAGGCAAGAGTAATTCATGCCTGTTTTTGGTTTGTTTGGGTTTTTTTTGTATGATTGACTTCAAATAAGAAGTGCCATATGGTTCTATGAAGGGATAGAAGTATTGGGCTTTTATCTTCTCATTTCAGTTACCATCATGCAGACCAATCACGAGCACTACTACAAACTTGGTTTTGTCGATTTTTTTTTCCTGCTCCTAGGTTAAAGAATAGAGGCATAGACTTGAACCTTGCATGTTCAGTGCTAGATTTTTTAGAGAAGACAAGGAAGAGAAGTCCACTGAGAAATAAATCCAGAGCCACCTACTAAATGAAAAAAGGAGATGAATCAAAGGCAGTCAAGAGAGTGAATCATTGACTCATTCATCAGATATGCCACAACCAGTAGAGCACCTGGTGGGGTGAATGCTTTGTATAAACTGCTTCAAGTTTGAATTCACTCTCTCTAGGGACTGAAGTGCCAGAGGGAAGAGTGCATTCCCAGAATTGGGGCAAAATATTTGTACTTCTATTATTGCTATATTTTTTGCTCAAAAATCTTTGTAAAGATAATTTACATTAATTGCTAAAATGAAACTGGGGTGCTCGTCATTGGTAAATAATATCTGTGAATACATACCAAAACATAATATAATCCCTTGGGATACCCATAGAGCACTAAGGAAGAGATGAAATCAGCTATTGTCTGTGGGATGCAAATCACCAGTGTGAGTGTGAATTAGGATAAGCCTTCTTAGCATTTTATACACTATATTATATACACTGAGAAGAACATAATCATTTCTTATGTTGGAAAATTTGACATCCCCTAGGACTAAAGTGCTGGCACTTTTCTTTTCTAGGTCTTCATTTTCTGAGGATGCTAATGATAGGGTAGTTTCAACATCTAAATAAGCATTTATTAGGTCACAACTCCATCAGACTTTCTACCCTGGATAAGAGGTACGAGGAATGAGTTGCAAAGAGGTCTAGCGGGAGACAGAGTCGAGGTCATGGGTAGAAAAAGTCTTAAAGGGAAAACTTCTATTAAAACTCTTACAGGAGGTGGAACCAAAGGTCAAGGAGTAAAGGAAGGGACTCATCTGAGTTCTCTCCCAAACCCCTCCAAATACCTTTAAATAATGATTCTAAATAAATTGTAGAGTGGCAGAACCCGCAAAAGACAGAGTAAAACAATTTTCCAGCCCAAGATAACTTAGAAGGTCAGTGGGAAATGTTTGTTGCACTCTAAATACTCTTATCCCACAGGTTCATTCTACTCAGCATTTCTGAAAAAGTGCCTTGATTTTAAAATAGATAAATTCTTTCTATTATTTCACACATACATATATGCACTTGTATTCAATATGTAAAGTTCAAATTAGCTGACAATTTGATATTAAGTTGGTCAACATTTTTTATTACATTTAACAACTTAGAAGGGAAAGTAAACATTTAAAAATAAAAAGAATGAT
The DNA here is from genome assembly GCF_003287225.1 of Phascolarctos cinereus. NCBI lineage: Eukaryota > Metazoa > Chordata > Mammalia > Diprotodontia > Phascolarctidae > Phascolarctos > Phascolarctos cinereus. The sequence goes on along the minus strand of NW_027555713.1, from coordinate 46,929 downwards.
GCTCCCCAAACTCCTAGGAAAGAAAAAAAAATTAAAGCGATTAAGCAACTAACAACATATTTGTATTCCTCCCTTGCTCCAAGAAAAGTGGAAAGGGGAGAAGACAGGTTTAGAAGGTGACATCATTTCTCTTTGGTTAGCCATGCAGATTTGATGCAGGTCATGTTCATGCTTAGATCTTTTCCTATCCCTTTGGGTCAAGAATCCCCACTGTTACTCTACAGCTAGCTTGATTTCTACTATCTGCCACTCATGTATTTTATCTCATATCTGCCTTCTTGTGGTTACTTCCTCATACTTCTTGTTTGTATTGGCTCCCTACTTCTATTCACAACACCGCTGCAGGTCAAAGAACAGAACTTGGAAATCTGGGTCCACCACCCACTCAGCATATTAGTTTCTTACCTAAAATTATTCATCTATTTTGGTAAGGTTAAAGAGAGTCTATACTTCAACTTCCCTATTATTAACACTATTATTTTTATCATCATCATCATCATCATCATCATTACTATTTTGGTGTGTGTTGTTCAAAGACAATTTGAACAAAAGTCTACTGCTTTAGATGTGTGAAACTTCTGCTAGAATTCCTTTATACGGTCTCATTTGCTAACTACATAATATTGCAGTGCTAAACTGTTTGGTCATACTTGTTATGAAAGGTAAAATTGCCACTCTATCGATAGGGCAAAGAACTCAAATTTATATAAAATGCCAATGCCTAATTCAGTGAGACTTCTATGCAGATCAAACCTACAATGCCAGAATCTCACTATATAGTAGGTCTCCTTCATAAGGATGTTGTCTTACCTATTCCTATGTTGTGCTGCCCTTACCTATTCCTATATTGTCTTACCTGTTTCCTATATTGTCTTTCCTATGTATGTGTGTGACTTTTCTATGTATTCCTTAACTATTCCTTACCGATTCCTATGTTGTCTTACCTATTTCTGATCTTAGAAGCAAGAGGGATTCTCATTATCTTTTAAACCATTTTAATACAATGAAATTAATTACTACATTGTTGATTTATTTGTAAGGGTATTTCCCATGTTTCCCAAATTTAAACCCTCTACCATCAATAAGAATCCCCATTCTTCCAGGCACCTAGGTTCCTAACCTAGTAGGAATTTTCTACTATTCATTCTCACTCATCTCCAATATCCAGACAGTTGCCAAGTTTTCCATCTCCCTCAAATCTCTCATTCCTCACATCTGCTCATTCCTTTCTTATCATACCATACCATCATGGTCTAAGTTTTTACTTACTTTAGCCTGAACTAATCTAATAACTTCCTAATTGATCTCCCTCTATTCAGCAATTTCTTTCCAATCCATACTACTTAGCTGCCAAGTTCCTATTTTTAATAAGCATTTCTAGCATTTTCCTTTTGGCTCAAAAAGCTTCTGTAGTTAAGTGTTGCTTTTAGGGTAACATTCAAACGCATGGGTTTAGCATTTATTAACCTTCAAAATCTAAATCTAGGCTAGCTTTCCAGATTGCTTACATATTATCACCCTCAAATATGCTACTTCAGCCACATTAGGCTACTTCCTGTATCTAATACACAAAATATAATCTTCCAACTTCTGTGGCTTTCCTAGTGCTCCCCCCCCATTTACAATAATTGATCTCATATCTTCCTGAGGGAACACCTCTATATCTCCTCAAAGCTTAGTTCAAGTTCTGTTTCCATCAAGAGGTCTTTCCTGATTCAAACAAGTCTTAGTATCCTCCCTTCCTCTATCTCTTGATCTTGATGATGTATAAATGCCATGTTTACTAATTTCTGAGTATATTGAAGCCTGCTAGTATAATGTAAATTCCTTGTATCACTGTCACCTAGGACAATGAATGGCACATAGTAGGTACTTAAATTATTTGGTTATTGATTAATGAATGATTTACTTAATAAATTCTATGAATACAGAGAAGGGAAAAATCTGGGCAAAAATCATAAAGAAGAGTATTTAGCTGGAACTTGCAGGATAATAAGAAAAGTCAAAAAGAACATGGACAATCTGAGTGGCACGGAAATTTTTAAATTTAAAAACTTTCATTTTTTGAGCTGGGGAATAACATAGATGAAGTCATTTTTCAGGAAGATTAAATTGGTGGCTCTGTAAAGAATGAGTTGGAGAGAAAAAACCTAAAGGCATTCTACTACTCTAAATTATCTTGTGCTTCTCTTTGGTGTTTACTCACTGAATGTTTTCTTATATTCCCTTCAGTCATGCTTTAGCTGATCTAAACATATTAACGTCTCTAATTGTTCTTCAAAAGTCATTACTTCTGGTGGCTTAATCAGATTTGTTGCGCTTCTCTTGAATTCTTTTATTTTGTTAACATCTTTGTGGTACTCATTTATTCAGAATTGAGTTTTAATGTCCTCTTCAGGTTTGTAGTTGAGTGCCCTGAATGTATGTTCTGCTGTTGACAAGGAAGTTGTAGTCTGAAAGGATGAGTAATGTTTGACATGAGATAATATTTTTTTAAATACAGTAAACTAAATGAAAAATAAATGTTTTGGGCACCTTACTATTGGTGTGCCAGTGAGCCATCCAATAGGCTATTTTGGTAAAGGACATTATTGGATTATCATATCATAATTAATTTGTAGTATAAGAAAACAGTTTGTACACATAATTCAGAAGCCATTGTTTTTGTTTTTGTCTTTTCAGGTTTTTCTGAAGTCAGCCTGTTCATCATTTCTTATAGCACAGAAGTATTCCATTATATTTACATGACAGAACTTGCTCAGCCATTCCCCAATAGATGGGCATCCTCTCAATTTCCAATTCTTTGCCACCACAAAAACAGCTGCTATGAATATTTTTGTACATGTGGGTCCTTTTCCCATTTGTATGATATCTTTGGGATATAGCCCTAGAAGTGCTATTGCTGGGTCAAAGTGTATGCACATTTTTATAGCCCTTTGGGCACAGTTCCAAATTGTTCTCCAAAATAGTTGGATCATTTCACAACTCCACCAACAATGTGTTAGTGTTCCAATTTTCCCACATCTTCTCCAACATTTATCATTTTCCTGTTTTGTCATGTTGGCCAATCTGATTGCTGTGCCAGTGAGCCAAACAATAGGCAATTTGGTAATTATTTAGATCAGATTTTATTTGTGTGAAAAGTGTTTTGTAATTGTGTTCATAGAGTTCCTGGGATTGTTTCAGTAGGGAGACTCCTAAATATTTTATGATGTCTACAGTAAGTTTAAATTGAATTTCTCTTTCTATCTCTTGCTTTTGGGCTTTGTTGGTAATATACAGAAAGGCTGATGATTTATGTGGTCTGTTTTATAGCCTGCAACTTTGCGAAAGTTGTCTGTTATTTCAAGTAGTTTTTTACTTGGTTCTCTAGGATTCTCTAAGTATATCATTATGTCATCTGCAAAGACTGATAGCTTTGTTTCTTCTTTGCCTATTCTAATACCTTCAATTTCTTTTTCTTCTCTTATTGTAAAAGCTGACGTTTCCAGTACAATATTGTATAACACTGGTGATAATGGACATCCTTGTTTCACCCCCAATCTTATTGGAAATGCTTCTAGCTTGTCCCTATTACATGTAATGTTTGCTGAAGGTTTTAGATAGATGCTATTTATTATTTTAAGGAACACTCCATTTATACCTGTGCTTCCTAGTGCTTTTAATAAGAATGGGTGTTGTATTTTGTCAAAAGCTTTTTCTTCATCTAGTGAGATGATCATGTGGCTTCTGTTGGTTTTGGTGTTGATATGCTCAATTTTGCTTATAGTTTTCCTAATATTGAACCAGACCTCCACTCCTGGTATAAATCTATCTGGTCATAGTGTATTATTCTTGTGATAAGTTTCTGTAATCTATTTGCTAATATTTTGTTTAAAATTTTTGCTTCTATGTTCATTAGAGAAATTGGTCTATAATTTTCTTTCTCTTTTTTGACTCTTCCTGGTTTAGGTATCAGCACCATATTTGTATCATAAAAAGAATTTGGTAAGACTCCTTCTCCACCTATTTTCCCAAATAGTCTATATAGTATTGGAATTAACTGTTCTTTAAATGTTTGATAGAATTTGCATGTAAAATGTAAATAATTTATGTTGCTTCAAAAATTGTTTAAAAATGTTGTTTCTGTCCCATGTTAACATTTGCAAATTGTTATTCATTGTACTAATTTTTTTTTGTATTTAGATTGCTCTTCCAAAGCTGTTTTATCTGACTCAACTCATGTTTATTTCACATATGAAACTTGATTTGGATCAAATATCCATGCTTAAAATATATTCAATTCACTTTGCCATTAGCTCAAACTAGGACTCATTTTACAACCAACTTTTTGGGGGTTGTGCATTGGAGGGAACTTGCACTCTTTTCCCTCTGCTTGATCATCTGATAATTATTATTCTGACCCTTTCAATATTGCTTTCAACTGGACCACTCTACCTAAACTGCTCTTTCCAAGGTGACCACATGTTTCTTACTGTATAAGACATTTATTTTTTTATTGTTCAACATACTTAACTTTGCTTCAGCTTTTAATACTATTGACCATACCTTCTAGTTAGACACACTCTCATATTCTGACTATACTGATCCTCTATCTGTCAGTTCTTTTATTGACTGATCATTTGCTTAGTCTCTTTATGGTGAAATGAAATGGATTATCCATCTCTCTCTCCTGGATGGAGATCCTTCTTCCCCATTTCATTATAGAATCTTTAGCTTCTTTTAAATCTGAGCTCCTGTGCTGCCTTCTAAATAATTTACCAATGTCTCAAGAGTGTAGTCTCAGTCATAAAAATATTTTGTATTTACTCATCTGTGAACATGATATAACGTCCTTTCTTTTTGCCTTTTGCCAGTAGAATATAAGATCCATGAAAACCAGAAATATTTTGTCTTTGTCCTTGGAGTACCAAGACCTCAAATAATACCTTGCATAGAGTAGATACATATATATTTTTTTTAATTTGAACTGGCATTGCATTAAATTGATAAAGCCCTGTATGATCTAGCCCAAAAACAATATATATTAGAGGGGGTTGGATTATTGGGTTAGATTCTGTTTACCTGTCTATCTATTTATCTATCTATCTATCTATCTATCTATCTACACACATTCATATACATATGCATGTGACTATATATATGTATATATATATGACTATATATATATGTATATATATATATATATGCAAATATACACTCATATGTGCATGTAGGAAAACCAACTTTTAAAGGATTTATGGAGGCAATATATGGCAATGCATACAGTTGATTAGTGACAGCAATAGAACAACAGCCTGATTCTTTTTTTCACTAAGTTTTGTCCCCTCTTCATGACTACTCTTAATATTTTTTTGTTCATTGTCTACATTGCACATTTGAACACTTGATTGCTTTCAATGTGGCATTGTTTTATAGTTTTGCGTTTTTTTTTCTAATCGTGTGTCATTGTGGTGACTCTTGAGGTTGTCTGGAAGATTTTAAGTTCCTCAAAGGAAATAATTGTGTAATGGACTCCTTTAATATTGCCCAAAGAGGCTACTTCAAAGATGAGCTTTGAAAAGTATACCATTAACAAATTAAGATGAAGAGACCTCCCTAAAGATACAAAGATTGAAATGTAAGAAAGAATGTAGTAGGAGGAAAATATTAAAAATAAAGCAAAATATGAAGGTCAGAAAATTAACAGCATTGCTGTATTTCTACTTTTAATATTTTTATTTGACACAAAAATAAATTTTAACATTAACATATTTTGACTATTATTTAAGCATTATTGCGTAAATATAATAAAATACTTGTATATTTATTCTTATTTTTTTGAAATTGCTGTAATATTAAGCTTGATATTATTACATTGAGGGACAAATAGTTTTCTAGGAGAATAAATCTCTATTTTTATAATAACATTTAAAAGGAATATGGAATTAATTTTCATTCTCTTCATAGCAAAATTTGCTAGAATACTTAATCTTTATTTAAGAAAAGATAAACTAGTGGAAATAATTCAGGTATGTTTAAAACATCTCAGTCTTTTCAATCGGCACTTAAAATCAAGGATTTATATTTCTTACTAAGAACATTGCTTTCCTTTAAAAAATACAATTTGATGTGGGAATAATGGAAAGTTTAGGTTCAGTTGGACACTCTTATCTATCTATCTATCTATCTATCTATCTATCACCCTATCTATCTATCTATCTATCTATCCACACACACATGTATATATATATACATACACACACACACACACATATATGTATATATATATATACACATATATATTATATATATATATATATATATATGTATACATTTTCAATATTCTACAAATTAATACTAAGGTAGAACAAAAATCTGTTCTGTTCCAAATAGGCCAAACAATTCTTTTAAAAGAAATCATTAAACCAAATCTGTTTTACTGTGAGTAACTTCTTTGGGCCCTTCAATATCTGTGAACTTGTTCATAAATCATTAGAAAGGAAAGGAAACAGATGCTGATACTACAATGTTGAAAAAGTTGGAGTTTCTTGTTTCTAATAGAATTGTATCTTCTTTCCATAACTTTCTTAACATTAGCCTTTTTCCTTCTGATTACTTTAGGATTCACCATACTATCAAAAACTGATGTTCAAAAATAAAAACTTATGATCATTTTCTAAACTTCATCTCACACTAAGGTGTGTCAGTTTATTCCTCTATTTATTATATTTATGTTTATTATTTATGTTTATTTACTATTATATTATTTATATTTATTCCTGTAGTTATTATATCAATATCACTATGTAACTGTCTTTCTTTCTCTATAACCCACCTAGTAATTTTTAATCTTTTAAATAGAACAAGGCTAAAGGTAGTGATGATCTGAAATAATGAGTGGGTGTCTATTATAAGACATCCTAAGATACAAGGATTTGTTGAGGATGATTTTTACACCACTTTTTCTAGGTTCTAATTTGTAAGGAAATCATTATAATCTTTTTGTGAGTAATAAAGAAAATTCACATAAATTAGAATAAAATCATGAACCTCACAAAAGATTGTAATAATAAAGAACTAATCATGCAGAAATTGTACCATAAAGTGCTGATTTTTCTTGGATAAGTTTAAATCCAATATATTTCAAAGTGAAGTTGACATTTTCCTTCAGCTCCTGGTTTCTTTATAACATTGCCTTGGAAATAGGAAAGGATGTGTCAAGCTGCTCAAGTCATTCTTGTCATTACCAATCAATAGGTCATCAAAATAACACAGCATTGGATGTATCCAAATTGAATTTTTTTTTCAAACAGGCTAAGGTGCTACCATAAATGGTTCATTTTTGACCAACTGAATCATACCATGTCTATTGAGAATGTGACTAGATGGATTGCCATTTATTGTGCAAGATTAAAAACTATATCACATCATGGCTAGACAAGGAATTAGTGTTTTGTATTTCTTGGAAAAGAAAGCAAATTGGCTTCATGTACCCCTATCTTATTTTAAAATCAGGATATGTATTTTGACTTAACACTGATTCCCACTAACAGCTCTGTTAAGTAACATGTTGTAAAAGAGTAAATTGAAACAGCTTCAGTGATTTCATCTGAATTGACTTATTTCAGCAGTTAGAAAATGCAAAGTTTTGGTTTTTATTAGTGCATCACCATTTATACTAGTCTAGTTAGAAGTAATGGGCACACTTCTATCAAAGACCTTATTTTCAGAGGTTTATATAGTAAATTTATTAAAATTGCCTCAGGCTAAAACTTGATGGAGGAAATTACAAGATTGCTTCCCTTTTTATTACTTTTCATTTTAGTAGATGTATTAATGAATATTAGAAACTTTACAATTAAGGGCATATAAGGTCCAATTTAGGCTTTACAAAAGTCATTTGGGTTCTATATACCTTTGCCAAATTATTTTCTATTTAAGGTGGACAATAACACCATACTTAGATATTTTTTAAACAATACAATGATTTAAATATTTCATATAGGGTCATTACTGAAATGAAAAATGAAAGTCACATTGCTGAGGAGAAAAAATACTTTTTTTCTCCTCTGCAACAGGCACAGCTTGAAATTTATCTGATTTGTGAAAGTGACCATAAGTGATGCCACATTATTTGAAATACCTTATGAACATTAACAAGATTTACCTTCATACTATAAATAGGGCATTATTTCAATTTTTTTAAAAATTCCAATGAGGGACATACAAATTGATTTTTCTCAAGCTCCATGTTTAAAGAAAATGATTCATGTGTTATGAATACTTGTGCTTCTGTCAAATCCAATTAAATTTTAAGAGGAATGGATTATCCAATGGCTGTAATAGGTATTACATAATATAGTGATTCTTTGAATAAAAGGAAGAAATAAAGCATTTTTCAGTTCCTCACATCCCTGTGAAGGATATGTTCCTTCATAGACATGGGAATTAGTTTGGATACTTCAGTTCTTTTATAACATATCATCATCATACACTAATAATGTAATTTTGGTGGATTGCTTGGCTTATAAAAATGTCTTGGAAAAATAAAAATCTAGTTTATGTTAACTGGGGGAAAATGAGGCAACATTACATAGACGCTCAATTATATTCAAATACAGTTATAATTGGCTCCTCATTTATTAGTGCTTTCAGAGATGCAACAGAACAGCAGGTGAGACACACTCAGTATAAACTGGCTTTCAAATTTACTCACTTTCTTTTTATCCTAGCTTAAATTAGGCAGAGAGGTATGGTTATTGCCTGTTAGAGACTTGAGTTCTGCTTACTATGTGTGACAACACCATAGGGACTCAAGTGCCATAAACCTAAAGGAATGATGAACAATAATTCTGAACTTTAATGTGCCCATTTTTTCTTTGTTTCATGAGGTTGCATCAGAGTCCTAGAGGAGAAGAGATTTATTGCTACTGTTTGCAATGCTATGCATGTATCTATTCCAGTGCACTCTAGGAATATATATGTATTAATGAAATGGCAGTCAATAGTCTATTCTGGTTGTATACTGAGTACCTTTTGTGTTCTATGAATGTTCACCTTGTATGGTGTCAGACAATGACTGTGCACAGTTTCTTTAACATAGTGGCAAGATGAGTTTTCAAAGTACATTGAAATATATCTGAAACAAGTTCTGCATCTGCTATTCATGGGCTCAAGCATTTCTGAAGTGAATGACTACAGGTTTAGAATATACCAATTTACCCAGTTCCCTAGACTGATTTCTATTTTGCTCCCCATCCACTGGTAGCTAATTGAAATCATGTTTCCTTGATCTTAGAATTATAACATCTCTGTCTGTCATGTGAAGTGTTCAAGCGAAATACACTTAACTCATTTGATTTTGGCTAAATGACTGAACAATAAACATGTTGAAGGACTTCTAGAGGTCTATCAAAATGAAAACAATTCCCTATAACAGGGCTGTAGGGGAGCAACCTGTAATTAACCTCCCTAGATCATGAGTAGAACAGGCAGAGCCAATGTGGTTGAATAGAGTAAGCAAACCAGCTTAACTCTACCGATGTTGTCCTAGAAACAACTTATAAAATAGTATCTTAGATCAAATACCGGTGTGGCATAGTCAAATAAAGGTCAGAGGGAGAATTTTTTTTTTCAGTCCAAGATAACTTAGGTCAACAGGAGATTGGTTCCCTGGCATAGGTACACGCAGTGGCAACACCAGCAACAGTCCTCAAAGGCAGATGTGACAGTGGCAGCTGCATCATTGTTTTGGGCTTTTTCAAGCAAAACCTTGTTTCTTTAACCAAATGTAATTCTCAAAGTTCCATAGCAAAGAAGAGCATTTGCACTTGCAACCTCTGGGGAACAGTTAGAAAAAGTATACATAGAGAGATCATAGGTGTGAGTTGATTATAAGGTGTTGATTTAAAAAAAATGAGGGGTGAGGAAAAGGGATGCACTGGGAGAAGGGCAAAGAGTGAAGAAGAAAAGGGAAAAGAATTTCACAAAAAAAAGGTAGTCAAGGAAGAATTTTAACAGTGGAGGAATAAAACAATTATTTAAGGCAATTCTTGAACCTCACTCTCATTTGAAATGATTAGAAGAGGAAAGAATATGTACACACATTCAGCTGGGTATAGAAATCTATCTTACCCAAAATTATATGGGGAGGTGTTAAAGGATAGGTGATATGAGGGGGAGGGAAGTGAGAAGAGGGGTAGAAGATTAAGAGAGGCAGTAGTCAGAAGCAAAACAGACTTTTGAAGAGGTACAGGAGAAAAAAGAGAAAGAGAAGGCAAAACTGAAGAAAATAAGATGGAGAAAAATGCACAATTAGTAACCATAACTGTGAATGGGATGAACTCACCCATAAAACAGAAGCAGATAACAGAATGGATTAAAAACCAAAATCCAACAATATGTTGTTTATAGGAAACAAACTTAAACAAAAAGGAACACACTGAGTAAAAATAAGAGCCTGGAGCAGTATCTATTTTGCTTCAACTAAGGGAAAAGAAAGCAGAGGCAGCAATCATGACTGTAGACAAAGCAAAAGCATAAAAAGAACTATTTGAAAGAGATAATTAGGTAAACTTCACTTTTTTTGTAAAATGTGAAATAGATAATTAAATAATATCAATTCTAACCATATATGCACCAATTAGCAAAACATCTGAATATTTATTTAAAGTTTATTTTAAAAATATTTTATTTGTTTACCTTTAACATTCTTTTTTTTTTTAATTCTGAGGTTCAAATTCTCTCCTGCCTCTCACATGTGAAATCATGCAAAACACATTGCCCAAATGTCATAAACAAAATGTCAAGACTGTCAAGGGAATCAATTTAAAAAAAAGCAAAAGAAGGAAGTGCCAGATTTTAAACTATACTACAAAGCAGCAATCATAAATACAATCTGGTATTGCCTAAGAAATAGCATGGCAGGGAGAGGATTCTTAGAAGATAGTGGAGTAGGTCAGAAAATTCCAAGCTCTCAAGTTTTCCACCACACAAAAGAGACAAAATAGAGCCTCAGGGCAAACAAAGAGCTGGTAAGAATAAATAAGAGTAGGGGCAGAACAATCATCCTTCTGCCACAATTGGCGAAGATCTAAAGAAAAATTTCAAGACAAGACTTGGTCCCTGTGAAGAGTAAACACCTCCAGGCTTGGGACTGCTTAAACAACAAGCAGCAAGCCATGGGGTTAGTTGTATTGACAGGCTGCCTTGGCCCCAGTAAAAAGAACTTTTACCTCTGGGACAGTGAGGAGAGTGGGGCTTGGAAAGGAGGATGGAATCTCTGCTAACAAGGAATACCAGATCCAACTGTACAGCTGGGATGCTGTTGTCAGGGGGCCGAAAGGAACCAGCACCTACTCAATGAGTGCAGAAGCAATGCTGGCTGTTAGCACTTACAAGGCGGCTGGAGGTCTTGGTTTCAGTTCCAGGCCAGAGAAGAGAGCTGAAAGAAGTTCTGAGGCCAGAAGCACTCTACCCCATATTACAGGGCTAGAGGTGATCACCAAAATTAAGCTACTACAAAACAAAACAAAACAAAACAGACAAACCACCAACAACAACAACCGAAAAAACGACAATGCATAGACAAAGGAGAAAGAAATTCATCCATAGAGAGTTACCAGGGAAATAGAGAAGACCAGGGTTCGTCTTCAGAGGAAGATACTGAAGTATAGAAACCATCTTCTGTCCCAAAGAGTAATGTCAAATTGTCAGCTGCCCAAGAAGAATTCCTAGAAGAACTTAAAAAAAAAAGACTTTAAAAATCAAGTGAGAGAAAATGAGAAAAAAATTAAACAATAACAATCCAAGAAAAACAAAAAGATCAGGAGGGAAGCAGAAAACTGGGAAAGAATTTTTATAATCAGTGTCTCTGATCAAGGCCTCATTTCTATAATATATAGAAACCGAGTCAAATTTATAAGAATATAAGTCATTTCCCAATTGATAAACGGTCAAAGGATATGAACAATTTTCAGAGGAAGAAATTAAAGCTATCTATAGTCATATGAGAAAGTGTTCTAAATCACTACTGATTAGAGAAATGCAAATCAAAATGAGTGAGGAAAAAGCAGCGACTTGCTTGAGCTCTCCCCCAAACCCCTCCAAATACATTTGAAAAAAGGACTCTAAACAAATTCTAAAGCATTAGAACCCACAAAAAGATAGAGTGAATCAAATTTCTAGGCCATGACAACTTGGATGGTTGACTGGAAAGGTATACTGCGCTGGGCTGGGAGAGAAATACAGTTCAGAGTGGGCTCACAGGCAAAACACGCCTCAGCGAACCTAAAGCAGGCCTCAGAATCATGAGTAGCTGTGGTGCTTTCCAGACTTCCAATCCATGAATGCCAAAGAAAACTTAAAAGGTCAGTAGGAAAAGTCTGTGACTGTGGGTGAGTGAGAAGCTCAGGCCCAGCCCCAGTCCTGGCGCAGCCCAGGGGCCTCAGCTCCTTCTGTAGCTTCTGGCCCAAAACTGAGGGGGAATCAAGTGTGTGATCAGAGACAATTGCAGGGATCTCTTTGCTGTTGCTGAGGCCGGATTCTCTTGTTTTGTCTGTACTTGGATCTGGGTCATAGTTCTGGGTGGTGGTCCTAGGGCGAAAAGGAACACTGGCATGGTGGAGCTTGTAGTGGTGGCAAAGAAGAAATCCTCCTTACATTTCCAAGGTAGAAATGAGTGCTTGTGGACACTCATAGACCAGAGCACAGGCCAGGAAAGGAGTAAATACCTTGCCCCTGATCATACCACCTTGGAAGAACTGAAAATGTATAAGTCCCTAGAAGTATCTCTGAAAATAGTTGCACAAAACCCCAAAGTTTGGGGCAGTACATTCTCCATACTGCAAGCAGACCCCTAACTTAACAAAAAAGTTTAAAACTAAAGTAATTTGCTGGGATCAGGAGGAAACCTCTCAAAAAAAGTCAGACTTTAGAATCTTTCTTTGGCAACAAAGATCAAAAGATGGAACCAGAAGAAGACAACAAACTCAAAGCTCCAATATCCAAAGCCTCCAAGAAAAATATGCATTGGTCCCAGACTACAAAAGAGTTCAAAAAGGAGTTTTAGAAGCAAATAAGAGAAGTAGAGGAAAAACTAGGAGGAAAAATGAGTGATGCAAGAAAATCATGAAAAACAAGTCAACAGCTTGCTAAAGGACACCCAAAAAAATACTGAAGAAAATAACACCTTAAAAAATAGCCTAACCCAAATGGCAAAAGAGGTCCAAAAAGCCAATGAGAAGCATGCCTTAAAAAGCAGAATTTGCCAAACAGAAAAGGAAGTTCAAAAGCCCACTGAAGAAAATGCTTCCTTAAAAATTAGAATGGAGTAACCAGAAGCAAGTGACTTTATGAGAAATCAAAACACTGTGAAACAAAACCAAAAGAATGGGGAAAAAAAGCCAACAAATTGAAATATCTCATTGGAAAAACAACTGACCTGGAAAAGAGAAAGGGAGAGGGAGAATGGGGCAAATTATCTTGCACAAAACAGAAAAGAAAAGACTTTTACAGTGGGGGGGGAAATGGGGGAAGGTAAGAGGGAATGAGTGAATCTTATTTTCTTTGGATTTGGCTTAAGGAGGGAATAACATACACACTCAATTGGGTATGGAAATCTATCTTACCCTACAGGAAAATGGGGAAGGAGAACAGGACAAGAGAGCAGGGGGTTGCATATCGGGGGAAAGGATTATCAGAAGCAAACACTTCTAAGGAGGGACAGGATCAAAGGAGAGAATATAATAAATGGGGAGTGGGATAGGATTAAGGGCAACATACTTAGTTTTTCACAACGTGAAAATAAAATGACTCTGAGGTACCACATCACAGCTTGGCTAACATGACAATATAGGATAATAACAAATGTTAGAGAAGATGTGGGAACATTGCAACACTAATACATTGTTGATGGAGTTGTGAAATGATCCAACCATTTTGGAGAGCAATGTGAAAATATATCCAAAGGGCTATAAAATTGTGCATACCTTTTGACCCAGCAATACCACTTTTGGTCTTTATTCCAAAGAGATCATAAAAAAAGGGAAAAGTACCCACATGCACAAAAATATATATCGCAGCTCTTTTTGTGGTGGCCAAGGATGGGAAACTGAGGGGGTGCCATCAGTTGGCAAATGGCTGAATAAGTTGTGGCGTATGAATGTAATGGAATACTACCATTCTATAAGAAATGATAAGTAGACAGACTTAAAAAAAAGTTGCAAAGACTTACATGAACAGATGCAGAGTGAAATGAGCAGAACCAGGAGAACATTGTGCAATGACTGACTTTGATAGACTTGGCTCTTCACAATAATGTAAGAATCTAAGACAACTCCAAAAGATGTGCCTTGGAAATTGCTATCCACACCCAGAGAAAGAACTATGGATTCTGAATGCATATGGATGCATACTATTTGCTCTTCCTTTCCTCTGTTGTTTTGCTTTATTGCTTCATACTTGTGGTTCCTCCCATTAGTTCTAATTGTTATTTATATCATGACTAATGGGAAAATATACTTAACATGAATGTATACGTAGAGCCTATATAAGATTGTACGTCATCTTGTGAGGGGTGAAAGAAGTGGGATGGGGAGAAAATTAGAAAATTTAAAACTCAAAATCTCATGGAAGTGAATGTTGAAAACTACAAATAAATTATCAAAAATGGGAAAGAAAAACAAGAAGATTGTGAAAAGCAAATCAATCAAATAGAAAAGGAGATCCAGAATCTTAAGGAAGAAAACAATTCCTTGAATATAAGAATTGGGCAAGTGGGAGTCAGCAAAATTATAAGAGATTAATAAATAGTAAAACAAAATATATGGAATGAAAAAAATAGAAGAACATGTAAAACATCTCATAAGAAAAAACAACTGATCTGGAAAATAGATCAAAAAGAGAAATCATAAGAATAATTTGACTACATGAAAGCTATGATTAAAAAAACTCTTGATAAAATAATACAAGAAACAATTAAAGAAAATTGTTCTGAAGCATTAGAACAAGAGGGAAAAATAGAAATAGAAAAAAAAATCCAGGGGCAGCTAGGTGGTGCAGTGGATAGAGCACCAGACCTGGATTCAGGAGGACCTGAGTTCAAATCTGGCCTCAGACACATAACACTATCTGTGTGACCCTGGGCAAGTCCCTTAACCCCATTGCCTAGCCACAAAAAAAAAATACTAAATCCACCTATCACCACCTCAAAGAGATCCTATAAGGGAAACTCACAGGAATATTATAGTGGTGACACTGTCAGAATCACACAAGACCTATGAGTGGAGACACTAAAAGACCACAGATGTTGGAACTATATATCAAAAAGCAAAAGAACTGGGATTATTATACCCAGCAAAGCTAAGTATAATCTTGAATGGAAAAAAAAAGGCATATTTGATGCATTGTCAGACTTTCAAGAATTCATATAAAGAAAAAAATCTGAACTTACTAGAAGATTTGTCATACAAGAGCCAAGAGAAATATAAGGTATATGCCAAAGACTAATTACAAGGGACTCAATAAGGACAGACTGTTTACCTTTTATGTATGTATGATGCATGTCTAAGATTGCCATTAGTGCTTGATTAGTTCATAAGAAAGATTAGGGTAGACCTGAGTATAATATGACTTTGAAAATTAAAACTGTTTAGGAACAGCTAAAATGAGGAACTACCTTATACAAATGAAGTGAGAGAGGAAAAAACAACACAGAGTAATTACATGGAAGAGTAGGGCTGTCAATTCTGAAAACCTGCTTTCATCAGGAATGTGTTCAAGAAGGAACAATACATACATAAAACTAGAAGAGTATAAAAGCCTTCTAAATTCCAAAAGAAATAAAATGAAAAGGGAAAGGGGAGGTGGAGAGAAAAAAGTAAGGATCCCTCTAGATGGGAGGGTGAGGAAATAGGTCAAAGGGCAGTACACAATGGAGTTTAGATTTGTGGGAATGGGAAGATATGGAAGGGATCCTTGGAGACGTGGTAGGTTAAGTAATAGGAGGTCAAGATTATCTAGTATAATAGAAGTAAAGGAGTCAGGAGCGATAGGAAATAAGAGACATACACAAACATAAAGCAAAAATCAGGAGTAGAATTTGTTAGGGAAAGCATATTTTCATGTGTGTATGTATGTGTACGTATGTATATGTGTGTATATGTATACACATGTGTATCTCTCCACATTTAATTGTAGCTTTCGGGGGGAGGGGAGGAAGGGGGAATAGAGAACAAAGTAAAAAGTGCACAGCACAGAACAAAATAAAACTTAAAAGGAAGCAAAAAAAAGATGGATGGCTCTCAACACAATGTAGAGTATTTATTACATAGGCTTTCTTGAAACGGAAATTTATTGCTATATATTTTCAGTCCTCTCTTATGTTTTGTTGTGCACATGACATTTTTTCTCTTTTCTTATTTTGTATCTGTTTTAATATTTAATTTACATGTTTTTTTCTCATTGTGTATTTAAATTTTAGAAATATAAAAATTAATTATAAAAATAAATAGATTGGGAGATTAGTGGAATAGATTAGGTACACAATAAAGGGTAATAGATGACCATAGTAATCTAATGTTACTAAATCATATAGGAATCTAGTAACCCACTGTTTGAAAAAAAAAATTGCCAGGAAAGCTAGAAAACAGTTTGGCAGGACCTAAGTGTAGACAAACATCTCATACCTCATATCAAGAAAATGTCAAGTTGGTAGGTGGTTTAAACATAAAACATAACATCGTTAGCAAATTAAGGAGGCATGGAAAGTTTTACTTGTCAGATGTATCCATAAGGAGAGAATTTATGAACAAACAAGAGATAGTGGATAACAGGAAGTTAAATAGGTAATTTTGATTAAATTACATAAAAAAAAGTTTTGCATGAACAAAACCAGTGTAGCCAAGATTCACAGGAAAGCAAGAAACGGGGGGGGGGGAGAATTACAGCAATTTTCTCTGATAGAGGCTTTATTTCTCAAAATTAAGGAACTGAGTCAAATTTATAAGAATACAATTCATTTCTCAGTTGATAAAATGGTGAAAGAACAAGAACAGGCAATTTCCAAGACAGTAAATCAAAGCTATCTAATTAAGCTTTTTAAGGCATTCTTCTCCTCATTGTTTGTTTAGACCTCTTTTGCCATTTGGGTTAGGCTATTTTTTTAAGGTGTTATTTTCTTCAGTATTTTTTTCCATCTCCTTTTGCACACTGTTGACTTGTTTTTCATGATTTCCTTGCATCACTCTCATTTCTCTTCCTAGTTTTTCCTTTACTTCTCTTACTTGCTTCTCAAACTCCTTTTTGAGCTCTTCAATGGCCTGGGACCAATTCATATTTTTCTTGGAAGCTTTGGATATTGGAGCTTTGAGTTTGTTGTCTTCTTTTTGTTCTATCTTTTGATCTTCTTTGTCGCCAAAGAAAGATTCTAAAGTCTGACTTTTTTTTGAGAGCTTTGCTCATGATCCCAGCCAATTACTTGAGTTATGAACTCTTTATTAAAGTAGAGGTCTGCTTCCAGTGTGGAGAATATACTGTCCCAAACTTTGAGGGTTTTGTGTAGCTGTTTCAGAGATATTTCTAGGGACCTTAAAATTTTCAGTTCTTCCAAAGTGGTATGATAAGGCACGAGGTGCTTACTCCTTTCCTGGACTGTGCTCTGGTCTATGAGTAACCACAAGCGCTCATTTCTACCTTGGAAATGTGAGGAGGATTTCTTCTTTATCACCACTACAAGCTCCACCATGCCAGCACTCCTTCTCACCCCAGGATTGTCACCCAGAACTGTGATCCAGATCCAAGCAGGGGCAAAGCAAGAGAATCCTGCACCAGCAAAGAGATTCCTGCAATTCCCCTGTGACCACCAACTCAATTCCCCCTTAGTCTGTGGCCCCAAAGCTCCTGAAGCAGGTGTGCCTCATGTAAGGGACTGAAGCAGGGATCAAGCTTCTCTCTCAATATTGTCACATACTTTTCCTAATGACATTCTAAGTTGTTTTTGGCATTCATCAGTTGAGAAGTCTGGAAACTGCCACAGTTGCCTGTGGTTCATTCTTCTGATACCTGCTCCAGGTTCACTGAGGCCTGTTTTGCCCACTCTTAAGTGTATTTCTCTCCCAGCCCAGCACATTATACATTTCCAGTCAACCATCCAGGTTGTCTTGGGCTGGGAATTTATTTCACTCTGTCTTTTTGTAGGTTCTGCTACTTTAGAATTTGTTTAGAGCCATTTTTTAACAGGTATTTGGAAGGGTTTGGGGGAGAGATAAAGCAAGTCGCTCCTTTTACTCAGTCATCTTGTCTCTGCTGCCCCCCAAAGCTATCTATAATCACATAAAATGTTCTAAATCATTTTTGATTAGGGACATGAAAATTAAAACAACTATGAGGTTTAATTAATATCATCATTTCTTACTTACTCAATGTGTCAGGGAGCAGTGGGAAGGAGGGAAATAATTCAGAGCTCAAATTTTTTTAAAGGATGCTTAAAATGAATGAATTCATTTTTAAAAAGTGAGAAATGTTGGGGCAGCTATGTGGCACAGTGTATAGAGCACTGGCCCTGAAGTCAGGAAGACCTGAGTTCAAATCTGGCCTCAGGCCAAACACTTGACACTTAATAGCTATGTGACCCTGAGCAAGTCACTTAACCCAATTGCCTAAAAAAAAAAAGACAAAAAACATGAGAAATGTGTCTTTCTATTTGCTCTATAATTTCTGGTAAATTTGGGATGGTCATTTCTTCGAACTCGTGCCTTGTGTGGATGGAACCAGTACCTTAAATGCATTATGTTAGAAAATCAGGGTAAGGAATTTTACCTCCCTTGAGTTTAGTCAAGCATCCGTTGGAGAAAAATTACAGTGCCCTTTGTTTTGCAAACTCATTATTAAATGTGTACTACTTATTAAATTTTTAACTTTAGTTTGCCCATAAATAATCAAGCAATTTACTATAGTCATTTCTTCATTTGCAGTTACCATTCATAGATGCTTAATAGATGCATTGTTATTACATTTTGGGGCTCATTCAGCATCTGAGGGTCTAATTCAAATTACACCTGAATACATATACCTCTTTGTGAATCCCAGATGCATTTGAGCTTATCCTACCATCAAGTGAATTGAAACTTGTATTTGGAATGACTTAGAGTTGTCAGGTACCCATTGGAGAAAAATGTGTCGCAAAGAACTTTAAATATATTTTCTCAGGACTTTTATCTGTGCTCTATGCATTGATAAGAGACGCATGTGAGATATTTAAATGTTGCTCTTTGTACTAACAGGACATGGATAAAATTTTCACTCAGAACAGTTAAGCTTTGGGTTTTCTTTTGTTTGTTTGTTTTTGTTTTTCCCTGAACAAGAGAACCGCTTAACTCAGTGAATAAGTTTCCAATGTCTAGTAGGAGAGCTTTATGTGCTCTGGGATCTCATTTGAGATTATACTCTACATGTGACAAGTGGTGGAATTATTTTCTGTATTTTTTACATTTTTAGTTGTGTACCGTATGCTTTATTATAATTTTTTTCCTTTTAAAATTGTTATCATTTAGATAAAGACATTATAATGACAAGGCAGTCCTTAACCTGTGAGAATTTTATAAAATTTTCATTTCTTTTTAAAAATTAGTATAACTTTGTATTTGAGGGGAATTAAAATTTCTAGGCCCACAACCCATGGTGGATCAAGGACTTCCCATTAGACTATTGATTGTAAAGTCTAAGACATTTCATGAATAGACAGCTTGAACTCTTTAAATTGTAAAAGTATTTTTTAAACAATGCCACATTGTCTTTGTTGAAATGCTTTAGTTCAAGATACTGAGAAAAGAAACTCAATATATATGTATGTGTGTACATGTGTATATATATATGTGTGTGTGTGTGTGTGTAGGCATGTATATATATGTGTGTGTGTAGGGTATGTATGTGTGTATATATGTATGTGTATATACATACATACATACATATACATATGTGTGGGTGTGTGGTATGTATGTATGTATATGTATGTGTATATATGTATGTGTGTATATACATACATACATACATACATACATACATACACACATACATACACATGTGTGGGTGTGGGTGTGGGTATGTATGTATATGTATAGCCTCCATAGGTCCAGAAGGAACTTTCTAGAATTGTGGTAGATGATAATTATAGCAAATGTCATCTAGGTTATTTATGGAGGAAAGAAAATAATAAACCGAACGTGAAAGTATAATTATGATCATGTTATGGAGCAGGTGTGGTGATAGTCCCATCCTCTATGTACTTCTGCTGATCATATTTTCTGCATAGAGAACTTTCCACAAAATGCTGTGCCTGTACCCCAACCACTTTTAACAAGATATATACATTTAACTCTTGATAAAGGAAGACCCAATTAAAGCTACTGATTGGTTCTCAGTACCTCCAGACAAGAATGGGAGGATGCATCAAAAATACCTGGCCACTTAGTTGCAGGAGATGCTCACTCAAAAGACTTTAAAAGGAGTTATATCTTCCTGCTCACTCTCATGTATATCTCTTCTGAAAATGTGGCTTCTTTCTCAATCATTTCTTCTATAGTTTCTTAATGAGAGTATTTCCTTTTTCTTTCCCCGCTACAGAATTGAAAACTGCCTATATATGGCAACAAGCATATGCATTAGTCTAAACAGTACGGAGACTAGACCTCTTCAGTTTCATGTTTCATTCCTAAAGTGACCTAAGAGCAAATCTGACATGAGTGTTTCTTGCCTTTGTGACTAACATGGGTTCAAGAAAGAAGCAGATTCCAGATGCGGACTACCCATGCAGAAAGGCTTCCTTTATCTACTGCTATTTTTTTTTTAGAAGAGGAAATTCGCCTCATCTCGCCCCACTATACAGGAGCCATGACCTGGCTTACTAAATAATAGGGACTTCAAGTTAGTACAGAAGTGAAGCAAATGCAAAATAGGTACCCTCCCCCAAACACACACACACACACACACACACACACACACACACACACTCTCTCTTCCCACCTTCACTCCAATCGAATTCTACCCCAACAAAGTGCCCTTCTTTTTGTCAAGTCAAAACCCTCTAGTGAACAAGGTATAACGATCCATC
This sequence comes from Phascolarctos cinereus, assembly GCF_003287225.1. Lineage (NCBI taxonomy): Eukaryota > Metazoa > Chordata > Mammalia > Diprotodontia > Phascolarctidae > Phascolarctos > Phascolarctos cinereus. Next base: position 25,841 of record NW_027555713.1, on the reverse strand, counting down.
TTGTCCTTTGTTTTCCAGCATATTGGCTCCTCTGCCCTCTATATCTCACTTATCTTCAATGAGTTATTTTTCTCACTACTGCCATTCCCTTCATGACCCTTTCAGGCGACACTATTGACATCTAAGTATCAGCCTCTAATTAAATGGCATCTGGGCACTAAATAGCTGCATGTGAAACTAGCATAATACTCTGGAAAGAGTTCAGGACCTGGACTTGGAAATCAAATCTTGCCTCTAATACTACTTGTCCAAAGTTGGGCAAATTTCATTCTCTCTGATACTCATGTAATCAACTATAAAATGAAAACTTTGGCTTACTTGACCTCTGGAGTCTCTTGCAGCTCTCAGTCTATAAGCCTATAAATGAACAAGTAAATCTCCAAAAAATAATTTCACCTCAACGTACAGAGTTCAATTGCAAATGCTAAGCTCTTCTGCACAAAGCCTGACATTAAATTCCTTTGTATCCTTAGTACTTCGCAGAATCCCTGAAACATGGTAGGTACTTCCTGAACATTTATTGATTGACTGGAGAGTATTTTTATGTTTTCTGGAATGCTGTATTATAATACAAAACATATTTTGTCCCTGCACATGCCAAAGAGCAAACAACATGTTTCTTTTTTTCCTTTTTTTGTCTATTAATTTATTTTGATTTATCAACAATCACTTCCATATTCTTTTGAGTTGAAAATTTTTCTCCCCCTTCCTCCCCTCTACCATCCCCAAGACAGCGCACAATCTGATATAGGCTATACATTTACATTCCTATTAAACATATTTTCACATTAGTGAAGTTGCAAGTAAAAATTAAAACCAATATGAAGAACCATCAGAAAGAGGAAACAAAACTCAACAGAAGGGAAAAAAAAATGATAGTGATTCAACTTCCATAGTTCCTTCTTTGGACATGGATAGCATTTTTTATCATGAGGTCTCTGAAGAAGTCTTAGATCCTTATGATGCTGACAAGGCTTAAGTTTAACAATATTAGTCGTCGCACAATATAACTGTTGTTGTGTACAAAGTCCTCTTGGTTCTGCTCACTTCACTCAGCATCAGACCATACAAGTCTTTTCAGGTTTTTCTGAAGTCAGCCTGTTCATCATTTCTTATAGCACAATAGTATTCCATTACATTCATATACCACAACTTGCTCAGCCATTCCCCAACTGAGAGGCATCCTCTCAATTTCCAATTCTTTGCCACCATAAAAAGAGCTGCTCCGAATATTTTTGTGCATGTGGGTCCTTTTCCCATTTGTCTGATCTCTTTGGGATATAGCCCTAGAAGTGCTATTGCTGGATCAAAGGGTATGCACATTTTTGTAGCACTTTGGGCATAGTTCCAAATTGTTCTCCAAAATGGTTGGATCATTTCACAACTGCACCAACAATGCATTAGTGTTCCAATTTTCTCACATCTTCTCCATCGTTTATCATTTTCCTGTTTTGTCATGTTGGCCAATCTAATAGGTGTGGTGTGTTACCTCAGAGTTGTTTTGATTTGCATTTCTCTAATCAATAATGATTTAGAGCATTTTTCCATATAACTATAGATGGTTTTAATTTCTCCATCTGGGAACTGTCTTTTCATACCCTTTGACCATTTATCAATTGGGGAATGGCTTGTATTCTTATAAATTTGTCTTAATTTTCTATATATTTTAGAGATGAGGCCTTTATCAGAGAGACTGGTTGTAAAAATTCTTTCCCAATTTTCTATCTTCCTTCTAATTTTAGTTGCATTGGCTTTGTTTGTTCAAAAACTTTTCAATTTAATGTAGTCAAAATTATCCATTTTGTTTTTCATAGTGTTCTCTATCTCCTGTTTGCTCATACATTCTTCTGTTCTTCATAGATCTGATAGGTAAACTTTTCCTTGTTCTCCCAGTTTACTTATAGTATCAGCCTTTATATCTAAGTCATGAACCTATTTTGACTTTATTTTGGTATATGGTGTGAGATTTGGGGCCCCTGCTTTTATTACTTCAGTTGAAGCATAATATATTCTGCTCCAGCCTTTTACCTTTACCCTGTATGTGTCACTCTTTTTCAAATGTGTTTCCTGTAAACAACGTATTGTAGGATTATGGTTTTTAATCTATTCTGCAAACATTTCCGTTTTATGGGAGAGTTCATCCCATTCACATTCACATTTATTATTACTATCTGTGTTTTTTCTCCATCCTTTTTTCCCCCTATTTATGCTTTTCTTTCTCCTTTTTCTTCCCCCCCTTCACTGGTGTTTTGCTTTTGACCACCGCTTCCTTCAGTCCCTCCTGCCTTTTATTATTCCTTTCCCTTTTCTTCTCCTTTACTCTTAGTGCTTCTTCCCTCCCTTCTTTCCCCGCCTCCCTTTTCTTTCCCCTTTTCCCTCCTAATACCTATAGGGCAAATTAGATTTCTACACCTAACTGATTATGTTATGCTCTTCTTGAGCCGAATCTGATGAGGTTAAGGTTCAAACAACGCTCACACCCCTCCCTTCTTTCCCTCTGCTTTAATAGGGTTTTGTATCTTTTCCTGTAATGTAATCTACCCTTGTCTGCCTCCTCCTTTCTCAGTACATTTGCTAAGATCAGATTAATCCACTTATTTGGATATATTTAACCCACTTGATTAGATTTTTTTTATCATTACATCAAAGTCAACTAGTATCTACTCTCTTTATTCCTTTAACCTGGTGTAATAACAATAGAGTTCTCAAGAGTTGCAAGTGTCATATTCCCTTGTAGGGATGTAAATAGCCCAACCTTATTAACAACGTATTGTATCTTTGTGACCCATTTCGCTTTTTATGTCTTTCTTGAATCCTGTACTTAAAGATCAAATTTTTTGTTGAGCTCTGTTTTTTTTATCAGGAAGGTTTGAAAGTCCCCTATTTTGTAGAATATCTATCTCCTCCCTTGAAAAATAATGCTAATTTTTGTTGGGTAGTTGATCCTTAGCTGCAATCCAACCTCCTTTGCCTTGTGGAATATCATGTTCCACGGCCTACGGTCTTTTAATGTAGAAGCTGCAAGGTCCTGTGTAATCCTGACTGTGGTTCCATGATATTTAAATTGTTTCTTTCTGGCTGCTTGCAGCACCTTCTCTTTCATCTGGTAATTTTGGGATTTTACTATTATATTCCTTGGCATTATCAACTTGGGATTTCTTTCATGTGGTGAGCAGTGTATTCTTTCTATGGTTATTTTACCTTCTGGTTCTAGGACTTCTGGGCAGTTTTCCTTTGTGATTTCCTGAAAGATACTGTCCAGGCTCTTTTTTTCATCATGATTTTCAGGTAGTCCAATAATTTTTAAGTTGTCTGTCCTGAATTGATATTCCAGGTCAGTTGTTTTACCGATAAGGTATTTTATGTTTTCATCTATTTTTTCATATTTTTGTTTCAGTTTGATTGATTCTTGCTCTCTCATAGAGACATTAGTTTCCATTTTTCCAATTCTAGTTTTTAACACATTGTTTTCTTCTATTAGTTTTTGTACTTTCTTTTTCAATTGGCCAATTGTGTTTTTTTGGGACTTGTTTTCTTCAGCGTATTTTTTTTCCATTTGGCCACTTGTAGTTTTGAAGGACTCTTCTACCTCTCTCATTTGACTATTAAAATCCTTCTTGAGCTCTTCTAAGAAGGCTTTTTGGGCTTCATACCAGTTCATATTCCCTTTCGATGTTGCAGATGTGGGTTTGTTGACAATGTTGTCCTCTTCAGAATTTCTGTCTTGGTCTTCACTCTTCTTATAATATGAATCTGTGGTACATTTCTTTTTTACTCATGGTGTTTCTTTCTTCCCTGGCCTTTAAAGAGATTGAGCTCTCCTGCTGGGGAACAGAGGGTACTGACCCAGGCTTCTTGTGTTGTGAGCCTAGGTCTTGGTCACTGGATTTGTGTGCTGGGGCCTCTTATGTTGGCAATTGGAGGCTGTAGGGTTCTGGCAGCTTTCCTCATGTTGGGCTGGAATCAGCCAGGCTGGAACTTTAAGGCAATTCTAGGTTGCCTGCTTTTCCTTTCCTTTAGCTTTCTTCAACTCCTTATAGATGGGTGGTGGAGGGTGTTAATCTGGCTGGGGCCCCTGCAGTGTTGTCTCCCTCATTTCTGCTAATGCACTGGGAGATTCCTTTGTGGCAGAGTGCCTAGCCACCTGGTGGTTTTCTAAGCTGCTTTCCACTGTTTCCCCACTGCCCTCACTGAGGCACTCAGAGGTCCAGGTGTTGGCATTTGCCTGTTCTACCACCTGGGCTTCAGGATTTCTTCACAATTGGAGGCTGCGGGTTCCAACAGCTCACCTGGTGTTGGGCTGGAACCAGCAAGGCCAGGGCTTTAGGAAGACTTTAGGTTGCTTTCTTCACCTGCTTTCATATGAATGCCACAGTGTACTTATCTGCCTGGGGCCCCTTGTAGTTCTGCTTGCCTTATTTTTGCTGAGGCACTGGTAGACCCATTTGCTGGGCTGCTGCACTACTACTCCCCGTTTTTCTTCTAGTTTAGCTGTACCAGGTTTGTTTTCTGGGGCAATAATTTCTGGTTGGTAGGGGAGAGTGAGAGCAACTACCTTTTTACTCCACCATCTTGGCTCCCGGGAAGTGGCCAACAACATATTTCAATAAAACATCCAGAAATGCAACTCTGTGACATGGAGAAAGAAAAAAAAAATCCAAGGAAAGAGGAATAATTGAAATGATTAAGACTTTTTATTGTACTAGGCTTATTTATTATCTGTAAGTCTCATTTTCTAAATTGTGTTCCCAGTGTCAGGTCTTTGTGTCTTTTCAAAAGGGGAACTATAGTTCCCTCTACAAACAAAGAAAATACAGCATTAACCTGAGGGCACTTATTTAAATAAAAATCAGAAAACTTAAAACATAGGGACTTTCAAAAAGCTGTTATACCATTTGATTTCCAAATATATTTGCAGAACAGAGTTGGTACAGGTATGAGTTCCCATTGCTTTCTTTTAACTGACAGCATTCACTGGTAGCATTCAGCCAAGTCACTAGGAAAGTAGGAAATAACCAGAGATTTCTGAATGGTAAATAGGCCAAAGAGGGTAGCAGGGAAAACAAAGAAACAATGAAGAGGGAAAAAAAAAAGATTTAGGGAACAGGAAGTGTGGAGGCAAGCATGGGGAAAATAAACAGTATACAAATGTCTTTGTCCTTTAATGAGATAGATCATAAGATCATAGTATAGCTGGAAGGGACATCAGAAGCAATCAATTCCAAGACTTTCATTTTACAGATGAAGAAACTGAGTCATAGAAAAATTTAAGTGATTTGCCTCTTGGTCATACAGCTAACAAATATCAAAGGCACATTTTGAATCCACAGCTTCTTCTCTCAAAAGCCAGCATTTTACTGACTTTTCCATGTTGCCTCTTTAAGGGGCACAGATCCTTACACTTTCTTTTGGAATATTTAAAACATAACTGCACAGTCAAGCTAAAACTGTCCTGAAGATTCAGGATTCAGAGGACTCACTAGGCTTTATTGTGTATTAGGCATAGATTAGAATGTGTAGAAGGACAAATGTTTCTGTTAAAATGTTCTTATTCATTTTGTTACTCTAGATATTTGTGCATCTTATTGTATCTGATTATAAAATATGCCTAAGGCCAGCCCTAGTGAAGTAAATTGTGATTGTGGTATGACATGTCTCCTTTTCAACCTCCCTCCCTATTTATCCCTTAGTTCCTTGTCTTCCTACTAGTCAGTTGTCAACCAATCCATACTAATATGCTTGCCAGTAATAGCTTAAATCCTAAGGTATCATCTTTCCCATGGGCATATTTAGATTTCTATAAGGGATGCTTGAGGACATAAAACCCTTCATGACCCAGTGAAACAAACAAATGAATAAAGAGAAAAGCATTTATTATGTGCTTAATATAGGCCAAACATTGTACAAAATGTGAGAGGTGCAAATACAAGCAAGAAAGATTGTCCCTGCCTTTAAGTAACTTACAATGTAGAGGATGATAGCACAAATATACCTCTGGTGGCCAAGGAGAGATACTCTGAACTGGGAAGTCAGAAAGGTGGTGATTGAATCCATGGGGCAGTTTATTGATATGTTTTCTCCAAGGATGGTTACATTAATTTGATTACTAGTTTTAGAACTATATTTAGAGAAAAAGATAGAGAGATGGAGGAAGGAGGGAATGAGAAATTTGTACCATGAAGCAAAACGGCAAGGAGATAGCCAGGAAGTCTTGTGGTAAGACTGGGACCTGGTGGGATAAGGTAAAATGCTCACCAATCAGAGCTTAGTACCCTAAGAGCAGAAGGGATTGAGTGTCACTAGGAGAAGGACGCTAAAAGTGCACCCTCAAGGCAGAGGGTCGACCAGGAAGCATAAGGATTTCTAAATATGGTAAATGCGCACATATAAATATTTTAGGATCCTATTCAATTTTAGGAGCTACTCAACCTCTAAATGATAATGCATAGACAGCTACCTACTCTGCTTACTCATAAAATCTGTCCTGTTTCCAGACATTATTTCTAAAATTTTCAAATGCATGACAAACATAGAGAAGAAGGAAAAATAATCATATGGAAATAAGAAATCCTACCAATCACCTTCATTTCTTTGTTCCCCTATGGTGGGTTTGAGAGGAAGGTAGAGAATAGTAAATATCACTTAAAATTGTATTATATATACATACATATATACATACACACACACAAACATATATATAGTTGTGAATGTAGTGACCAAAAACGTGTTAATAGAAAATAAACTAGAAAGCGGTTTCATTGTATAGACAGGAATGTGTTTTAAATGTATGCTTCAAGCACCAATAAGCAGAGACTTAATTAAAATGAAACAACGGGAACTTTTGCTCAGAAGACTAGTGCCTTAAGGATGAAAAAATGAAAAATTATTATTTTAAAACATTGGGCAGTTTTAAAAAGTTTTCACACATATTGGCAGCATGTTCATTCTTCCATATTGGCAGTATGTTCATTCTTCCAGCAGTACCGTATATTAACTAGCTAGCAATAGTAATTAATTCAAAATGGAAGCTACCTGACAGTGTGCTTCCTTGCCAATGTGGCTACTTAAGGTAAGATTCTCATAAATGGTCCCCTATTCTCTTTCTCTGTAAGCAATAGCTTTTGGAGTTGAAGATTCATGGTGTCCATATGCCTCTTTGTAATTGGGTCTCAGATATTGTAGTCTATACATTCTCAATGGATCAGTACCCTGGGATTTCCTCCTATGGAAAGTAAATTAGTGTTTCTTACCCTCGTGACTGAATTTAAGATGTGCTGCTTGACCTAGGTGTGAAAAGTACTAATTTGGATTCTACTAATAAGATGCTTATTAAGAATGTTGAATGAATAGCAAACAGAGCAGAATCAATAATTTTATAAGCTAACTGAAGTCCAAAAAAGATATGTGATTTCTATAGAAAAATTAGATTTGTTCAGTCTATAGAGGGCTAGTCCCAACAGAATATGTTGACTGAGTTTTCCAGAGGGGTTATTTATTGTTCATCAATTCATAAAAGGGAATGAATATCTTATGCATGATTCTAGCCATCAGATGTTGTCTGTATAGCTATTTGATGGATGCTAAACATATACAACTGACAGTGATGGGCTACAGAGTCTTCTCTACTTCACTGAATAATCTTATCATTTAATTGGTGGTCCTTAAGGATAATCCTGAAATATGTTTTGAAATTGGTATCATAAAATCCTAAATTTCCACTGACAAATCTGTGTTACTCAGTCATTCACTGAATCTTTCTTAGTTAACCTACTGTTAGCTGAATTTATGTATGTGTCACCAATGGAGGGTCTTTGATGTCCAATTCTAGATTTTAATTATTCCATAAACTTCATCTCTTAGTAAGTTACTTTAATATATTAAACAAGTCCACTGGTGGCTACCTTTTATTAAACTTTACTATTGCTTGCAAATTGATGTTTACTTGCTCCAAAATTATTTCTGTATGCTTTTGACTTATTTATTGTGTGCTCTAAAAATATCAATTCTCTTCCTTCTTTTTGGCAAGGAAGTTTTATTTTCTCTGTTATTGCTTTAGGAAAACAAAGCATTGATTTCTTAATATCATATGGATTTTTATTAGGATATTTTCCTTATTTGATTTATTTCATCTTACAACCCCATTTCTCAGTGCACTTTAACACTTTTATTCATATATGAAACCCAAATGAACTCTTGATACCATTGGATAATTTTTTTTTTATTAAATGAAATACTTCTTTCATAATTTTTTCATTAGTTATATAGCTTGATCTTATTCCATGGCATCTAGTGATTTATAAGATGATTTTTGTTAAAGTAATCAAAAATGTGTTAGCTATTTTACTTTATATAGAAGTCACATTGTATGGATAACTGATGTTCCAAAATGTCATCACTCAATGAGAGATTTGTGATAAATTCCTTAACTCCTCATCCATTTCCTCCTTCTTTCGAGATAGTCTATGTTGTAATTATTTTACAAAATTTCTTTATTTTTTCCCTCCATTGATCTTTAGGCAAATGCCTTCTACCACACTTTCCTCTTTTGGTTACTATCTTTTTTTCCCCACATGAATACTTCTTAATATTCAGTGGTACTCTATATTCTACATCATGCCATCTCTTATATTTTATTTATATGTCCTGAGCCTTCATTTTTAAGAATCCTGTTACTGACTTTGTTTCATAGAGTCGTGAGGAAAGTGCCTAATAAATATAAATGATGATGATGAAAAAGATGTGGAGTTTGATGTTAATATTAGTAGGCCCTACCATCCACCTATTTTTACCTACCTGACTTGTGCCTAGATAGAAATAGCCAGACTTTTGGTGATATGCCTTTATGATTCCAATCCTATTGAGTCAGATTATGTGTGATGAGTTGTAATTAAGCCTCAATCAGAGTTGTTTCACTGCTGCTAAAAGTATAATGGGTTTATAAATGAATATAACATGCTAGGACAACAATATACAGATCCCATTTTATTAACATAGTATAATGTCTTGCCCCAGACTAAAGAATAGAATGTCCAGAAGAGAGAAAATAGTTAACAGCATGGGAACCCTAAAGGGAATTTGAATTCATTGAGAATACTTCTGATAAAGTATGACAGGGAAGATGAGATTGGTTATAAGTCTAAAATCACATTCTGTCAGTTCTGAGAACTCTAGGTAACACATACTTGCTTTTTATGTTTTACATGGAATTTATATTCAAACAGCTCTTTTAGATTTGCAACACACTTTACAGGCATTTGTCAATTTGTTCCTCAAAACAATCCTATGAGATTTATAGCATTAAAAAGATGAAGAAACTGAGGTTCAGAGAGATAATGGGACATGTCCATAGTTATATGGTTAGTGTCAGAGGAAGATTTGAAGTGAGGCTTACTTGACTTCAGATCTAATTCTATTTCTAAGACATCATGCCATCTCTTATATTTTATTTATATGTCCTGAGCCTTCATTTTTAAGAATCCTGTTACTGATCAATAGTTATCAGGAGATGGGTCTTAAATAGCAATCAACAATCAATCACCCCTTTCTCTCTTTACATAAATAAAAATATCTCTAGAATGGAGATGTGAACTACTTATGGAAAATAATCTATTTGTGAGTTTGCTTTTTGAATTTATTCCCATAATTTACTTATCTGGTCTTATTACTAAGAATACTTTTTCCCCTGTTTAGTACTATGTCAAATAATAATGGAGAAAGGGGATATCCTTGTTTTACCACTGAGCTTAATGGAAAAGCATTGAATACTTTTACATTGGCAGCTAGGTGGCTCAGGATCTGGAGCTGGGCCTGGAGTCAGGAAGACCTGGGTATAAATGTGTCCTCAGACACTTCCTAAGTATGTGACCCTGGGCAAGTTATTTAACATTCTTTGCCTTAATTCACTGGAGAAAAAAATGATACGCCACTTTAATATCTTTGCCAAGAAAACCCCAAGGACAGTGTGGTCCATGGGGTCACAAAGAGTCAGATATGACTGAACAACAACAAAAATTTTTGTTATTAAAAAAAATGCTAACTCTTGGCTTTAGTTACAGGTCTACATCCATATTAAAGAAAAAGACTTCTCCATGCCTAGACTTTTGAGGGTTTGTAATCTAATGAGTGTTTTGTTTGTCAAAGTTGTTTCCTGTATCTAGTGATATAATGTTATGGTTTTTAATTATCCTGGAATCTTTTTTCCTTTAAAATTAAAACATTTTTCCATCTTTGGCACAAATTTAAGTTGGTAATAATCAATTTTGGGGTAACTAGATTCATTCTTTTTCCTACTTTTTTTAATTTAAAACAGTGGTGATGATACTGATATACAATTCTTTTTCTTTTCTCTATGCTCACTGGTTTGGGTATCAAGTCCACATAAATTTTATGAAAGGAGTTAAGGAGTGTATCTTTTTTTCTCTTTTTTTGAGAATATTGTATTACTCAGGGTGATCAATTAATCTTTAAACATTCATAAAATTTGTTAATACCCTCGCACTTCAATGGATGATTTTAAGAGGATATACACAAGAAAAGCATAGGATGATGTAATTTTTATGAGTTGCAGTCTGCACAGAGGGTGTACCCACTTTACTAAAATTACAGATTAATCTACAAATTGAAGTAAATGCATGTTATACCCTCCCCTTTCCCAGTGGAACATAAGTTTCTAGAATGCACGATCACATTTTTTTTTTGTCTATGTGTCTTCAGTACCCAGTACAGAGCTTTGTGTATATTATGGACTTATTAATGAAATATTGAGTTAAATCAAGTGTTCATAATTGATGTGTAAACAAGGTTGGTTTTGAACTGTTTTACAGTGAAAGTATGCAGAGGAAAGCAGTGGGAACAGTACTGGTCTAGGTAGGTTTCAGTGCTATGAAATACATATTTGTGTGTGTGTGTGTATGTGTTCATGTCTATGTGAGTGTGTGCTTATATGTGTATTTAAATAAGGATGTGTCTTAGCAGTACTCTCAAGTTTGGGTTTTCATCATGGATGATTTTTTTTAAATCTAATTTTATTTTCTTAGTTATGAAACTTACCCAGAGTTTTTATAGCACAAAAATGTTATATAATATGATTTCACATAAAAGATTCATTTTACCTTTCTTACAAAACATTCACACACAAAAAAATAGAAATACTTTCACACTGTAGCACATTTAAATAGAAGAATATTTGTCAAAATATAATTTTATTTGTCACTGCTTTTCTGAATTCTATGCTCTAATTTTAACATTTGTGGGTACATCACATTTTAAACAGGATTATTTCTCTGATAGCCCAGACCAGGGGAACCAAACAATGTTGAAGGTAGATAATATTTGTGCAATCTAAGGGTCAGAGTTTTAAAATTAAGAATTGAGGATTTTAACTTATGAATATATATTTACTCATAAGCATAGATTTTCCATTGCTTATGAATTAATACTGCAAATATAACTTCCCTGAAATGTCTTGAACAGAAATTCAGGGGGCTTGATTATAGGACCAGTCACCTATTTATTTTATGGAGAAATTAGACCCATTAAAATATTTAAAAAAAAATACAACTCTAGAGATAAGCCAGGTAGTACATTTGTACAAAGGATTCTAAAAGAAAAAGAAGAAGGTATCCAGCAATTTGGGTGGGATGGGAAAATATAGGGAAAGACACAAAAAGATAGAAAGTCCATGTTGCAGGGGATGTTCTGCAATGGTATAATTTTTTTTTGACAATACTCTTTGTTGATTCTCTTGATGTGGTATCATGGCATCATGATCCATAAAATCTTTTATGAAGCGTAATTACAGATCAGCATAAAGTTACAATATATAACCAACAATGACTTTCTTATGTATTGTAGCATAGAAGACATCATTAAGGATATGGAAGGGTGTTGGGTAGGTAGAACAACAGATAACTTGGTTACCATACTATCATCCTAAGATATGAAAAGAATCACAGGAAGTCCTTCAAGGTATCTGTTTTCTTAGTGCTAAATTAGGGCCTATTCTGAGAGAAAAGGAAAGAGGGGAGGCATAGAAGGTTTGAGAAGATTGAAGGTCTGGCAAAATCCTGAGAGGAACAGAAAAAGAGTCAGACAAAGGGTGTAGAAATGAGGGCCAAGATAAAATTAAACAATATAAATTTGCAGTGGAACTGGACATTAGTTGCATATCTTCCTTAAGAAATATTTAGGACTTCCACTTCTAGGAGCCAAGATGGTGAGTAACCTTACTCGCATCAGATTTGGCTCAAGAAGGAAATAACACAATCAGATAGGCATAGAAATCTAACATGCTCTATAGGCAGTATGTAGGAAAAGGGGGAAAAAAAGGGAAGGGGCTAATAGAAGGGAGGTGGGACTAAGAGAGGTGGTCAAAAGCAAAATATTAGTGAGGAGGGAAAAGGAGAAAGGAGAAAGAAAAGCATAAACGGGGTTGGGGTAAAGGATGGAGAGAAAGACACAGATAGTAATCATAATTGTGAATGTGATATACGAATGTAATGGAATACTACTGTGCTATAAGAAATGATGAACAGGCAGACTTCAGATAAACCTGGAAAGAATTGTATGGTTTGATGCTGAGTGAAGTGAGCAGAACCAGGAGAATGTTGGACACAGTAACAGTCACATTGAGTGATGATTGACTTTGATAGTCTTAACCCCTCTCAGCAATACACACATTTAAAACGTCTGCAAAGGCCTCATGATGAAAAATGCTATCCACATCCAAAGAAAGAACTATGGAGTTTGAATGCAGATCGAAGCATACTATTTTTTTCTTCTTTTGTGCTTTGTTTCCTCTTTCTGATCTCTCCTCCTATTACTTCTAATTCTTACTTACAACATCACTAATGTGAAAATATGTTTAATAGGAATGTATATGTGTAGACTATATTAGATTATGCACCGTCTTGGGGGAGGGAGTGGGAGAAAAATTTAAAACTGAAAAGCTTATGGAAGTGATTGTTGATAAATTAAAATAAATTAATAAAAAAAGATTTTAAAAGAGAAATATTTAGAAACTGGGCATGGACAAATATCTTATACCATTTATCAAGATAAGGTCAAAATGTATACAAGTCCTAGATATAAATCAATATTTTACAAGAAAATTAGAAGAACATGGAACATATTGCTTATCAGACTCATGGATAGGTGAAGAATTTAAGAATAAACAAGAGTAGAAAGCAAAGTCAAGTATAAAATGGATAATTTCAATTATGCTAAAAAAGTTTTGTACAAGTAAATAAAAAGCAACCAAGATCTGAAGGAAAGCAGAAAATTGTGGGAAATAATTATAAACAGTTTATCAGATAAAGGTCTCAGATCTAAATATATATAAAGAAGTCTGTCAAATCTATAAGAACGTAAGTCATTCCTCAATTGACAAGTGGTCAAAGAATACGAACAGGCAGTTTCCCAATGAAGAAATCAAAACAACTTATGTGAAAAATGTTCTAAATCATTGATTAGAGAAATGCAAATTAAAAAGAAAACAACTTTAGATATAATTTTACACCTACCAAACTGGCTAAAATGATAGAAGGCAAAGGTAACAAATGTTGGAGGGGATGTGAAAAAGTTGGGACACAAATCTATTGTTGGTGGAATTGTGAACTGATCCAACCATTTTGGGGAGCAATCTGGAATTTATACCCAAAGAGTTATTAAACTACCTATACTTTTTGAGTCAGCAACACCATAACTTAATCTATTTCCAAAGATAGGGAAAAAAAGAAAAGAATCTGTATGTTCTAAAATATTTATAGCATCTCTCTTTGTGGTGGCAGGGGACTGGAAATTGAAGGGATGCCTGTTAGTAGGGGAGTGGCTGAACAGGTTGTAGCATATGTTTGTGATGCAATACTACTGTGCTACAAGAAATGATAAGCTCAATGATTTTAGAAAAAACATGGAAAGACTTACACAAAATAAAGAAGACCATAACCGAATGATCATTGTATATAGTAATAGCAATATTGTTTGAAGAATGATTTTAAATAAATAAATTATTTTGACTATTATAAATACCCAAGTTAACTATAAAGGACATATGAAGAAAGATGGTATCTGAATCCAGAGAAAGAATTTATAAATAGAAGTAGGTATAAAATAATTTTACATATATAAATATATATGTGTGTGTGTGTGTGTGTGTGTGTGTGTATATATATATATATATATATATATATATATATATATATATATATATAGCTATTTATGTCTAATGGCAGCCATCTTTGTTTTTGGGGGGAGTGAAAATTTACATGGCAATTTTGTTGTATATGTGAAAGGAATAGCAAGTTGTGCATAGCAGATTTGCAGTTTCATGGCAATCATCTTTTTTATTTTACTATTTTATGGAAATGTTTGTTTCATTCCATAAATTAAAAATAAAGTGTAATAATAAAAGAGAAAAAAATATTCAGCAACATAAGGTTAGGATTACAGATAGTTAATAGAAGTCACCCAGGACTGAAAGTTGTTGATATATGAATGGCAGTACAAGAAAATAATAAAATATTGAAAGGTAGAGTTCAACATAAATTTAAATTAGTTAATTATGTGGTCAAGACTATAAAGAAAGGAAAGTGAAGCCAAAGTACTGTGATATATTTTGACAAAAGTGTGGGTGGGAAAGGCTGGAGGTAATGGTGTAGATGAATAATAGTGTGTAGAACTTGAATGGACTTCATAAGCCATCTTGACATAAGAGCATGCCACCCAAGAAACACTAACAATAACTTCTCCAACACATACACAAAACATCTTCAACACCAAACAGCACTATCACTTCATAGTTATTTCAAATGATATGAAACCTAACTTTATTTTTCCTTGATAATAGAAAGGAAGGATGTGTTTTAACTTTAGTAACTGTACCATTATCATGTTTGTATATGAATTTTGCATATAGAGAGTTAGCATAGCAAATGGAAAGAGAATCAGTTCTATATTCAGGGGAACCAGGTTCAAATTTTAAGCAAGTCATTTAACCTGCCAGCTTCTTAACCTCCCTATACCTTATTTTTCTCATGTTAGAAAAAAAGGGTTTTAGATTAGATGGCTTAAGAAATCCGTTCCAGTTCTAGAAATCAAAAGTTTTATTTTTACATTGTTGTTATTTACATTGTCATTAGCATAAACATTGTTCTCTCAGATGAGCTTTCTTTTACTCTGCATCACTTTGTGCAAATCTTTCCATACTTCCCTAAAACTGTCATACACCATTTGCATTACAATCACTCACTGCCATAAAGGAGGTTTATATTTTAAATTTCCAGTGAAATTAATTTTGAAAGGTATGGTTCTAGTTCCCCAGAAAACATGCATTATTAATAATAAGCAAACTCAGAGATGGGGCATAAGCTATGCTTAGAGACAAATATTTTCTTTGTTTTTTAGCATATGGCATTCCACATGTGTGTATGTGTATTTATATACATATATAAATACAAAAATACATGCAGGTGTGTGTGTGTGTGTGTGTGTGTGTGTGCGTATTCCTTCTGAAAATTGATGAGTAGTCCTGGGAATTTAGGTAATGAGTGCTCTTTCAAATGTAAGCTTTCTTCTCCTCATTACTTGTAAGATTATAATTTTTTTTAATCTGTGGGTTATGAAACTTGATAACTACATTTCTAAGTAAATTAAAACTTGAGATTGATGTTTAACTGTACCTTATTCCCTTGTTTGATCATTTTAAAGTTTCCTTTTCTTAGTGATTTATTAAAATACAATATTCAGACTTTTTGTTTCCTCATGCTCCCCTCATCTCCATCTTGGTTGGGTCCCTGAGTCATTCTTAAATTGGTTTAATGAACTCAATATTTAGAATAAATTGACTAATTTTGTGCAGGACTGACTTTTTTCTCCCAATTTGGTTGTCATTTATCCTTACTATAATGTCTTTTCTGTATAGCTTTAAGAATTTCTAAAATTATTTGTATTATGAGTTTTTTTTTTCTGGCAATACAAAACTTTAGTAGGATTTTGTATATTCTATTATAAGCTATTAATTCTTTTTAAAAATTTTTTTCTCAAGAACAGCTCTAATTTCATTCTATATCTCTTTCATAAATTATTTGATACATGTTCTCAATAATTCTGGTGGTTCTATCCATTCCTCAATCACATTTTTCTAAGGTTCCATTTATATTTATTGCAAGACAACTCTTTTGTTCCTTGGGAAATTTCACCTTTTTATTTTGCTTCATGAATTTTATCATATTAGGAAAACATTTTTATTTGTTCAGTTTTTTCAGTGTTTCTGCTATTTTATGATTTTTATTAATCTAAATTTTCATTGTGAGGATGTCTTTTCTTCTCTCTCATGGTCTTTATTGTTGTCATTGTTGCTGTTTCTGCTGTTGCTGCTGCTGTTGTTGCTATGATTTGTTTGGCTAATATATTTCTTGCTGTTTTGAGATTATATAATGGAGTTATGCCTACCAATCCAGTTCACTCAGCCATGTGTAAAGAATTCACTATTGCTGTCTAAAATATAATGTTACTGAAATGGTGGGGATAATTATACAGTACATTATACTAATAACTACTCAGAAGCAATGGAAATGTTGCTTAGACTGAATAATAGAAACATGTTAGGATAAAATTTATATTACACACATATATGCTTAAATAAAAATAACATGAATACTAGTAAAACTATGAGTACAACTAAAATGCATATTCCATAATTTCTCTTGGGAATCCACTTTGAACTAAAAATGGACTTCAATAAGGCAGGTTTTCCCATTTGATTCTAAAACTTCTGTGAGGAAGAATAGATTTTTACATTTACATTTTAATATTTCCTTTATGATTTTTTAAAGTCCCCTCTAGCAAAGGCTTATTCCTGAAACACTATAAAATCATTTTTTTTTATCTCTTAGGGAATTTCTTACATTCCTCATAATGAAAGTTTTTGTTTTAAAGAAAATCTGTGTTCTTGGAAATGAGTAACATTAATAATTTGTGTACACAATAAATCAGGGCTTATAATATGCATTAAGAAATTTTAATCGATGCAAACATCCTCCTACTCTTCTACTGAGCAAATTTGTTCAAGAATTGAAGAACTGGGCAAAAGCTGAATAAATACTTAGCAATGCATAGAGATAAAAATATTCATATATATCAAAGGAGAAAATCAGACTTAAGAAAGTTGACAAGTTAACATAAAAAGTAAGATCCTAAAACAATGTCTTTTTAAAAATCACTTTCATGCATTAATATATCTCATTTAAGCAGAATGGCAAACAATAGAATAAAATAAATTTAGAAAATGGAAGTAAATTACACTTGGAAGTATTTTTATCAGCTTCAAAATATTTCTAATCCAAAAGGTAAAGGTTTTACGTGCGTGCATTTCTCTGATAATTTTTTTTGAGTAATTGGTATTCTCAAGGCAAACGGGAATAACCAAAGGGATAGAAAACAGAAAATAACAAGAAAAAAAGAACATAAATGTGACTTAATTAGAAGTCATTAAATTAACTTTTGTATTCACTTGAAAACACAAAAAACCACAACTTCTATTTTTCTTAACTATACTTCTCTATGACCAAAACAAAACACAACACAATCAAAAACATTTTTATTTAAAGAAGAGTCATTGTACCACTCAATTTGAAAATAGTTATTTCCATTTAAATGTTTCCCCATATTTTTTCACATTGTTTTGTTTGTTTGTTTATTTAATTAATTGAAAATGAATGTTCCACAATGGAAAGTTATCTTGAAGATAAACTTCATAAGTATTCAGATCAAGGAAGAAGTCAAACATATAACTGATACATGATGTTAAACAAGTTAATTGATATCCTTGAGTTTTAATTTACTCATCTGTAGAATGGAGATCTTGTCTCCCCTCTCTACCAATCTTCTAAGGTTATTTCAAATAATCACTTCATAAACTTTAAGAATAATATAAATTTTGTTCATTATTAATATCCATCATCTCAAAAAAGAAAGAACTACCTCATCCAAGTCACTGTGTTTGGTGCTAGGTGGAAATGCCAAGTAAAACAACTGTGACCTCTGACCTCTAGAAATTACACACTAGTAGAAGATGGGATGATAAGTTCATACATACTGATGCATTAGAATGTTGTCATTTTATAAGAGAACGATACAATTCTTTTAGTTCAGATGAGGGAGAAATCACTTCTGGATTTGAGAAGAAAGAATCAAGAAAGACCTTTTGAAAAGGAAGCATTTGAGCTATGCCTTGAAGTATGGGGAGGATAACAGGTGAAGATGAAAGGGGCATAATTACAGAGTCCTTCCTTCAGTTCCTGCCAGACAGACCATTCAGTCATGGAAATGGATGCAGAAATATACATGGTGATAGAAGATGACGGTAGTTGAATGCACTGAAGATGCATTAAATATCCAGTCCCACAGTAGCTTTATAGAGATTCAATTTTATTAACTTTCCATTGCAAGAAGAATAAAATAATTCTCTGAAATGGAAACTCAAAGCAAGAACCAGGATGTTTCATTTTGTTTTGTTTTTACAACATGGGCATAGTGTAGGAAAGTAATGGGTGGCATAAGCCCTCAAATAACAATCTTTTTTTTGTAGACTGTCATAGAAAAATCTTAATCTCTTAGATGGAGGACCTGGGAAACCTTTGATGCAGTTGTTATTCAACAGCATTATCACAGAGTTTCATAATCTGTGTCACTCTTCAATGGAACATTGAAAAAAGAATGGCAAGATTATGATGGCTTTGAATCATGAGACTCATAAATAGAGTTCTAAGGTAGATCACTATAGCATGCCATGAGTTGAGGATGTCGTAAATTGTATTATCGGTGCTTATCAACATAGATTGCCTAACAAATATTAAATACTATATAAAATTGAAACTGTCCTAGATGCAAAAATCTCATTAAAAAGTATAGAAAATGTGAAAAGATTCATTACTGACCACAATAAGATAAAGTTATAGTCAATAATTTTGATTTAAAGAAAAATCCAAACTTAACTGAACAATAAAAAAACCCCTAAATCTTGAAGAATTGTTTATAGGAAATAGAAAATCAAAGAAACAAAGATTTTGGAATGCTGCCCAAACAGATTTGTAGGGGAAAATATTCCTAAATAATTTCATCAGCAAAAGAAAAGCAAATTGATGTACTTGGCATCCAAACTAAATTTTAAAGGCTAGGAAAAAAAACCTAAACTAAGTAAAAATTTTGATAATGAAAAAATACATATAATTTTGAGAATGATGAAAGCAAAATTAATAAATAACAAAGCAAACTGCTTTGAAGACAAGTTTGAAAAAAAATCTTATGAATTATGGAGATTTTTAATTCATATCTGGGGATATTTCTGCAGCAGGATGTTCCTGAATGGTTCGAGAGAAAAAACATCAAATCTTGAAAGAAATTGAAAGGGAACAAATTGCAGAAGCTATAGTTTATGAGGCAGAAAGAATAAGAGGAATAGAACACTTGAAGCCATAGTGAGATTTCTCAGCAAAGAAGCAGGAAATTGAGCAGGGATTAATTGGGAATACAAATACCCTATAGTGAAGGACAGCTTGGAAGAAAAGCAAAAGGCAGTTACGATAGAGAACACATGATCTCTATACAAACTAAACATGTTGATTCTCAAAATTGGAGCTCATTCAGCAAAAGAGAGCCATTTGAAAATTTGGAAGCATTCCTATAACAAAAAAAGCAGAAATATACACACACATACATATATGTATGTATACATGATATATGTATATGTGTGCATTTTATATATATATATATTACATATATAGATAGATAGATAGATATAGGTTCATGTATATATTCAGACTCCTCAAACAATAGAAACATACAAAAAAAAGAACAAGTACAACTTCCTAGGAAAACAAGGCAATTAAATAAATTACTCTGTAACTAGAGAATTTAAAAGGAATAAAAGAAAAAGCAAGAAATTTATAGAGTTAAAAAAATCAACAGATAATTTTTTTTAAAGAAGGCAATTCTAAAAGCACACAAAGTGATAAAGATGAAAGCTCTTAAAAAATAGAAGAGATGTGAATAGGGGAAAAGATCTAAAACTCCATGGGCTAAACTTTACAACTCCATTGCTTCCTCATTCCCTTTTACATGTGTTTCAACATATTTTTATGAAACAAAATTCCAAAATAAGAAGATGCATTAAAGAAGAGGAAAAGAAGATGATAGAGGAGAATGTGTGACCACTCACAGATTGTGTGGTTTTTCCAAGGACCATGACATCAGCAAGATAATGCTATGACTTGAATATGGATTGAATTACAATGAGGGAGCACCATGCAAAGTCACCAGTCTCACTTTCTCCTCCAGAGTGATCTGGGTCCAGCGGCCAAATATAGATCAGGAGGCAGTGGGAGACCCTGGCCTTTTTAAGGGAAGGTCTTTCAGAGTTCTCACTTTGATTGAGGCAACTCCCACTCAGTGATTAGAATTCTATAAGAAACAAGCCTAGGGATGACCACTTTAATAATAATAATAACAACAACAACAACAACAACAATAATAATAATAATAATAATAATAATAATAATAATAATAATAATAATAATAAATCAAACTGGGAGGAGAATATACTCAGGGTTTCTGGCCAAAAGAGAAACAATTAATATTTACATTCTTTCTGAGACATCTGGGCTCAGAATGTGTGATACATCCTAATCAATTCAGTAGCAAATAATGAAGTGGAAAGAACTCCTATTATTTCTGAACAAAAAGAGTGGCTACTGGAGAATGATGAGAGGGCAAATGGAAGGGTTGAAACTGAGCAAAACAAGGAGATCTCAGTTCAGGTGTCAGTGGGGCTTCAATTGAAAATATTTCCACAGAGAGAAAGGTATAATGTGTAATGGCAGACTGGGAACTTTTCATTGTTGTTGTTGCTGGGAACAGCTAGGTGGCACAATGGATAGAGTGCCATTCCAGAAAACTCTTTTTCCTGAGTTTGTCAAATCTGGCCTCAAACATATACTAGCCGCGTGATTCTGGGCAAGCAACTTAACCCTGTTTACCTCAGTTTCCTCATCTGTAAAATGGTACCTTACCTTTCTACTCATCTTCCCTCTGTCCTGTTTATTCATTTTCCTTGCCCTATCCATCCAGCAGACTAGTGCTTGCTCTATGCCCCTTTTCCATATAGAGATATCATTGCCTAGTCTTTTGCTATTATAGTTAAGCCACACATTAAAGTATTATTTATGGGTAGTTAGTTTTTTTTGTTGCTTGCTTGTTTGTTTTAAAACTAAATATTTAAATTTAATTAAGTTACAATTCTTACTACTCCTAATCAGGAATTTTAAATGATTACTACTTGTTTAAATTCTGTAAAACAGAATATATTTAGTAAAGCATATAATACTTTGATTTTATACTAGTTTCTTGCCTTTTTCTAGAAGATAATAATGGCAATAATACAGAAGTACCATGGCCTTCCTAGTATATTCCATATTCAATTAAAATATCATTAATTGCTCATCTGTGGTGATTGCATTGAGATTAGCTGGCATTCCCTTTTTTATTGCCTATAAAGAAAGAGTACACCAAACAAATCAGAGGGTTTCTAGTACACTAAAGTACTAAAGATACCCTCAAGGTATTGAGAGAAACTCAAATTGTTTGCCTTATTAGGCTAGTTTGTGCTACATTATTTTAGGAGAGTGATAAAACTCTCATTCTGTAAACAGTTTCAAATTCAAACTTTTCTCCTGTCATTGGTAGGACCAGAACTTTGAATAGCTGCTGAGCTTTTTAGGGTTTTGCCAAACACTGGCTATCTCCACACACTTGAATAGGATTACCCTGGAAAAGGTTTTCTTGGTATCTCAGATAAGATGCATATGTGGATCCCTCTGTGTTTCTTAAGCCCTTATCACCTCTCCAGTTATGATGTAAGATTTTTGCAGCAGCTTCCTAGTTGTTCCCTTGGTCTTAAGTCTCCTTCCCCACCCCACTCTAGTTCATCTACTACCCAGCTTCCGAAGTTATTTTCTTTAAGCACAGATCTGATCATGTCACTTCCCTATTCAATACATACCAGTGGCTCTGAATTTCTTTTAGAATAAAACTAGAGATTACCATGCCTGACTTTTAAACCCCTTCACAATCTAAGCCTAAACTAGTCTTCTTTCTGATAGTCACACAACTCAAGAACTCATCTCTCTCTCTCTCTCTCTCTCTCTCTCTCTCTCTCTCTCTCTCTCTCTCTCTCTCTCTCTCTCTCTTTCTCTTTCCACCTCTCCCTCTCTTTCTCTCTTTCTCTTCCAATCCCCTCTTTCAACTCTATGTGACTTTGTACTGGCTGTTCCTCATTCCTATAATGGACTCCCTTCTCATTTCAACCTCACAGAAGCATTCATTTCTTTCATTATATAGCTCAAGCACTACCTTATACTTGAAAATTTCCTATTCTCCCAACCTATTTACTACTTCCCTCCCTTACTACTTTGCAAATTCTGTGGTGTTCTGTAGTATCTTACTGCCTTATTTATTCATAGAGTTAGAGATAGAAGTGACCTCACAAGTCATTTAGTTGACCCCCCCAGTCTTTCTCTTCCTCATAACTAATCGTTCAAATGAGAATTGTTATTAGTATAATCTCTTTTTAAATTAAGAGATATTATATTCTTAGAAAATATTTAATCAACTAAATTTTTATTTTTAATTTAATTTTAATTTTTTAAGGGACAAGTATTTTCTTTTAAATCTTCTTATAAATCAGACTTAGTTCAGGCTAGTAATGACACAGTAAAAAGTAATCTCGAAAACATCATGGCATACATATGAGATAGAACCAATTATTTTGCTATTTTACGAAGCAAATTGGGAATTATACCTCCAAGAAAATTCAATAGATTTTTCTTGAAATAAATACTGCCTAACTGGATACTTAAAAAATTAAGCAATGCAAAAAATGGCAAGGAAATTTCCAATACTTTTGTTTGTTTTTTTAAATAAAACCAGCATATTCACAAACTTAGGCTTTCCATTTCTTCTCTAGCAAAGTGCAGCATTTCATTTACTAAGTATTGAAACGCTTTGCGTAGCTGACATCAAGCTGTGGCTCAGTTATTTCAGATATGACAGGACACTAGCTGAAGAGATTGCTGACTTTTGTTGCAGTGACTATGATCTGTGCTATTAAAACAGCTGGAGGGAGGGGGAAGCTTCCTTAGCTTTCAGCTCAGATGGCTAAATGATATTAAATTCAGCATAGGATACTACATACTTGCCTTTCAGAGGTATAGCTGCTTTTTCTCTTCTTAACTGAATACCTAGAATAGCAGTCTGCAAATCAAGGTAGGAAAGGGGGTAATCACCTTGCAACTTACAATCCCTCAGCTAAGAAGTCATACAGTATTATCCAACTTTTAAGCCTTTACCAATACACATTTTAATTTCACTAGACCCAAGAGCTGGAAAGGAACTTAGAATTCATCTAATCCAAATTTAATATTTTACAAATGAGAAAACTGAGACCCAGAGGATTGAAAGGTTTGGAAGGATAAAGACAAGACTGGAATTCTGGGTTCCTAAACTCTAGTCTATTCAATTAAATCCCACAAACATTTATCCATTACCTACAACTGGGTGGTAGAGTGGATAAGGTAGACCTAGATTCAGAATGACCCGAGTTCAAATCCATTCTCAGACGATTTCTGGCTGTATCAATTTTGGCAAGTCACTTAACCTCTGTCTTCCGTTTCTTCATTTGTGAATTGGGGATAATAACAGAACGTTCTTTTCACAGTTGTTATGAGAGTCAAATGAGATGATATTTGTAAAGTAATTTTCAAACTTAAAGCGCTATAAATATTATTATTATATTACTATCTACTCTGCTCATGTACTGTGCTTTAGATTAGGAAAGCTTAGGGTATCTAAGAAGCTTTAAAGCAAAATGAAGAACAAATAGGTGAATACACTTGAGAGAATTTTTAAGTTAAGCTACATTTTACTATTTCAAGCTTTTTTTCACTTAATTGATGTGTCTAAGTTATTTCTGTGACATGTTTAATAGTATTACATTTTCAGAGCTCATGTTACATTTATAGCAGCATATACACAAAAAAATACACATGCATTTGCTCATTAGTGTTAATGACTCATAATAATATGTTGTGAGGATCACAAAGTACTTTTTTGAAAACAATAGTATGAAAAACAGGTAGTATAAGCATTGCTAGCATCATTTTAAATTTGAGGAAGCTAAGGCTCAGAGACTCACCCTTACTTTCATGATGATGACTGACAGAACCAATGCTAAATCCCATATTCATTCCACACCATACTTGATTGGTTGGTTTTCCTGAGCTTATGTGGACACTTATTATTAGCAAAGCCAGGAATAAAATTCAGGTCTCCCAACTGCCCAGTAAGAAGTACTTTTCATTACATTAATTTTCCATAAGAGACTTATCACCCTTAGTGAATCAGATTGTAGATGAATTTTTCATAGCTCAACACCTAAATTTTAAAATGACATAAAGATTGTGAAGCAAATAAAGACCTGTACATCTTTTGAGGAAAGTGTCATTTTCATTTTTTCAGATGTTGAATCTGCCTCCCATTCTTTCAGATGGAATGCTAAATTATTCTTGGTCCTATTTTGTATTCCCTTGGGTATTGCTGCTGCTTTCTCCAATTACTGAGTGCTAACAGGGTGGGAAGAGAAAAAGGGAAAGCTACAAGCACAAGGCCATGGTAGCAAAATCCTGAGAGTCACAATCAGAACCAAAAGGGGCGATCTGTACCCTTGGACTCCCCTTCTCCTGATGCTGGTTCTGTGGATATCAAGAAATTTAATGCTCTGGTTTTGAGGTTCAATAGGAGAGGAATAATTCTCTAATGAGGAAGAAAAATCAAAGATTACTTTTGCAAGCTCTAGATTCTCACAGGAGAGAAAGATAGGGGACCTTGAACAGTAGGAACCTGGACCAAGTTGTCCCAGGGGACCACAAGAAAATAAAGACACTCCCGATTAGAGTGATAGGCCTATTTGAAATTAAAACCCACCCACGTTAGATCATTCTCTCTTTTATTTCTTCAAATTTGTCCAAAATTTTTCCCCAAACTCTCTCAGCTTTATATTCCTAGCTGTTCAGAACAGGTCCCTAAAAATTATCTCCACTGTTAGCAAATCCTACAATTGCACTGACACTCCTAATTCAGTCTATAAACCAAATGATTGTATATGCTTTTATGACACAATGAATTTCAACCTCTAAACTCTGTTGGAATTTCAGAATACGACTTAGTTTTTTAATCTTCTCTCAACATCTATAGAAGAGCTTCCCTTAGTCCAGTTATGGAAAATACATCTACTGGACCCAATATACCTGAAGTTCCTCGCCAGCTAGAAATCTTCATTCCCCTATAGAGACCCTCCAAATATTTCCTTGAGTATTGATTTCTCTAATTCCTTTAATATCTTTGAATGAATCATCTTATAGAGTGTTTTAAATACTTTATCTTTATTAATTCTCAAGACAGCATAGTGAAGAAGATAGGGTAGGAGGAGATTCCTTTACCCACAAGTTTTTGCATACAGAAGAGCTGGAAAGGAACTTAGAATTCATCTAATCCAAATTTAATATTTTACAAATGAGAAAACTGAGACCCAGAGGATTGAAAGGTTCGGAAGGATAAAGACAAGACTGGAATTCTGGGTTCCTAAACTCTAGTCTATTCAATTAAATCCCACAAACATTTATCCATTACCTACAACTGGGTGGTAGAGTGGATAAGGTAGACCTAGATTCAGAATGACCCGAGTTCAAATCCATTCTCAGACGATTTCTGGCTGTATCAATTTTGGCAAGTCA